>NC_056737.1:737744890-737787390 GCF_019279795.1 Protopterus annectens | reverse complement strand
AATAACAAGATAATGAAAAGACAGCCATAGAATACATAACACTGAATAAGAAGTAGGAGAATCTAAACAATTATTAAATGTATAAGTCGTCAACTGTGTAGGTTTTTAAAAATATTATTCTAAAAGGATGAAGCCTCAGAGACCTCCTAAAGGAGATCTTATTGCTGTTAACCTGAATCAGGGAAGGCAGCTAATTTTAGAGCAAGGTAGGCAAACAATACTGTAATCAAACTTTCAAAATGACCTGTTAGAACAGTTAGCAGCCCCTCACCTGATGACCTAAATGACCAAAAAGCAACATAGGGCTCCAAAAACGCTTTTAAATAAGTAATACTCTGGTTGTACAGGGACCAGCATGTGGGCAACAACATTCTGAGCACAAATCTGGCAGTGACTGGCAAACACTACATATTATGCAGCAAGGAAGTAATATCATAGCAAAGAACTCCACCAGAGACCAGTGCTGTAAGATAACAATGCTACCCACTGCCCCACTACACCATGGAGCAGTTGTGTTCACAGATATTCTGCTCCTGCCACATCATCAATGATAGCCAGTTATCATGTGCAATGCTGATGTTTGTGACTGAAAGTGAAAGACATTATGGTCAACTTGTTACTCTTAAAAACCACCTCCAGAAGACACACACACACACACACACACACACACACACACACACACACACACACACACACACACACACACACACACAAACACCAGGAGTGTAGCTGGTTCAATTAGTGCCTTGGGCTGCTGATATAAACCAGTGCCCCTCCTACTTAGCTCTTCAAGTGAACAGGGAAAAAATAACTTCACTGTCATAAGTCATAAGTGATCAGTTTATTACATTTAGGTCTATGCACCCCAAAAAAAGAAACAAAAAAACACAGACGTTCCTTCTACTGGTACACCAACCAGGTGACCAGATGCATGACATGCCCCTGCTCCCTTCAGCCCCATCCATTCAGGTAACATTTCTTTGTACTGCTCCCAACCCTCCTTCAACATATTTTATTAAAATAAAAATAAAAAAATTAAAAAAAAAGCAGTTTATTCCTGCCCGCATGGAGCACTTCAGTGCTCATGTTTTAGTTAAAAAAAAAAAAACTTTTTTAAACTATAGCAAACTGCTTGCTATAAATGTAGCAAACAGTTGCTACAGTTTATACCCTGCTTGCATAGAGTGATACAGTGCTCAGGTAAAAAAAAAAATATATATTTTTTTTGCTTATAAACTGTAGGAAAATATTTGCTACAATGTAACAACCAGATGCTACAGTTTCGACCACACACAGGATCATAGGAGATTACTAGGCTATTGACCTAGCGGCCATTTTAAGCTTAGCCATTTCATCCCAATGTAATACCATACAAATGCTAGTCAATACCCAAGATTGCATTTAGTGATGGCTGCCCATGTCCAGGAAGGTTGTGAGCTCTATCCCCAGACACACACACACACACACACACATACAGAGTGCCAGAGTGCCCAGGTTTGACTACAAATGCAATATTGGCTTTTAAAAAATGGTATTACATTGAAGAGTGGCCAAGATCAGCTGATCAACACTTTGCACCCAAGGCTGTTACCCCTTTTGCCTTGCCCTTGCTATGCTACTGACACACACACACACACACACACACATACACACACAGCAATACTAGTTTACAATGATTTCAGCAAATACAATACATTGTGTAACACTACCTTTAGACTGTATCCTTCAGATCTATCTTTTTCATCTGAGGTATTCTATAGTCTGCAGATGACTTGAAATTGGATAAATACATGTGTTACAGATAGGGCATGTCTGCAGAAGAACTTTACTAAACTGACCATTTGGGCACAGAAAAATAAAATGCTGATACATGCATCAAAAACTAAGTATATGATATTTGGGAAACATAAACTGAAAGGTGAATATTTAATACGGCAGACAGTGATTGAAATTGTAGATTCATTTAAGGACCTGGGTATATGTAGATCCAGATTTGAGTTTTTCTAATTATATCAACCAATTGGTTTATGATAGTAGGTTGTATAAAAATATTTATAAAGTCTAAGAAATCAGAAATGATGAAGTCATTGTTTGTTAGTTACATTACACCCAAACTTGAGTATAGAATAACAATATGGAAACATTATAAGAAAACAAGCATGAGTAAACTGGAAATAATACAGCAGAAATACACCAAGGGCATCCATGGATACGAAAATTTTAGTTATTATGAAAGTCTAAAATAACTGAACTTGTACAGTGTCTTGTATAGATATTTAAGAGGAGACCTTATTCAGGCATATAGGGTATTTAGAGGCAACTACCTCTGGGAGATATTTGAGGTTATCAATCATCAGAGAACTTGTATAGAAGATTCTATAGGAATGAGAAGTGTACTAACTGGTTATCTGAAATAGCAGCTGATACATGGAATAGACTACTAAATTACATTAAACCAAGCACTAGTTTAGATATTTTAAGACCAGCCTGTTCACATTACGGAAACAACTGTTTTGGTATATTGGCAGGCCAGAAGAGCATTAATGCCAATGCTTGAAATATTTGTAAATATGTATGCACTTCTCCTATGCCTATTACTTTCATCCATAAACAACTCAGCATCCCCCACTTCCACCCAGCAATTGTAACCTCATCTGTATACATTTCAGATGTCTGATTGTGTTAAAATGTTGTCCAATACATGTATTTCAGCCTTGATTCACACAAACAGTAACCATGCATTAAAGTATTCCAAGTTGCTCCACACAAATTGCAATAGTCTTGCATAGCCAGAATAATGAGCATTCAAACATTAGTCATTTCCTTCACAGACAGCCCCATCATTTATGGCTATTTATTCTATGTATATCTCAGATGTAAAATCATCATAAATTACAAAATTATAAAGGACACATAGTAATGTGCTCAAGTAGCTGTCAACCTCTTACCATCAGAATCAAAGACAAAGGGACAAAATCTGCACCAATTTTTAAAAATTGCCCTTATATACTTAGGAAGTTGCTACAGTAACAGGTGATACTTTTTGTTTTCATTATTTAATGACTGCAATCTGCTGCTCGTCCCTTTCTAGTATAGATGATGAACAGGCAGGGTAGTTTGTTTATATGCTTTACTACATAGAAACATGTCAGGATGGATAGCAGCATTACACAATATAAACAAACTGATTAACATACAGACTACACAGACAAGCATGCTTACATCTCAACAGCTTACTGCAAAATGGCAGTCAGGCTTGCATGTGTTCAGTATTTATATATGTGTGCAAGCCCCTAGAAAGCGTCTTAAAGTTGTACAAACATATTGCTCTAAATCCTGCTTCTTAAATAGATTGCACTCAATGAGATGACATTGGAATAAGGCATGCAATAATATAAACATTAGAAACAAACACAGTGTTCATGTCCAAGTTGCTGTGTATCTGTAACATGGTCTGGAAATGCAACCTGTTCTAGTAATATGGTAATCAGAACTGGGTTTCACAACAGGGACAGTCTTTGGTGAACAACTCATATCAGGTACTTCAGGATTCATCTCAGGAACTGGGATATTTACTGGAACATCCTCTGGAGCTGGAAGGCTGGACAACTCACTATGAGATAAAGAGTCTTTCTCAAAGGCTAGGTGCTGTGGTACAGGCTGGACACCAGCATCAAATGTTTCTGATTCCACCTAAACTCTATTCCTTGTGATTCCACAATGTATGATCTCGGCAAATACTCTTCATGACTCCAATCTGATCATAACCTTTGCATGTTTGCATTCTCACTGTCTCTTCTTCACATAAGGGACTAAGCGGTTTGTCGTAATAAGACTTCTGGGATAGGTGTTTCTTTAGATGGGCTTTCCCCAATCTGTTATTTTTAGCACTTGGAACCAATAAATTACTACTGACTGGTAATGTGGTTCTGGCTTGCCTTGACAGAAGCCTCTGGGCAGGTGAACCAAGATGTTTATCACAAGGAATATTTCTGAGATTCAAGAGATTCAGGAAAACATCACTATCATCTCATTTTGACTTCTCAAGTAACTGTTTCAAACTTTGAACTGCACATTCTGCCAAACCACTTGACTGTGGGTACTCAGTACTACTCATAACATGGATAAAGTCCCGCTCTTCAGGGAATCTTTTGAAATGCTGGCTTGTAAACTGTGTGCCATTGTTAGAAATAACTTTGTGTGGACTACCATGGACTGCAAAATAATGCTTCATTTTAGTAATGACAGTACTGGATGCTAGGTTAGGAAGTAGGTCAATCTCGAACCAATTGGAATAAGAGTCTACTAACACCAAGTAATGTTGACCATTCCATTTGAAAATGTCAGTGGCTACTGTCGACCAAGATAGTTCAGGAATCTGGTTTACCTGAAGTGGTTCCTTCTGTTGATGTGGCTTCGTACTATTATACACAGAACAAGATAAAAGTATTCTCTCAATGTCCTGTGACATAGAAGGCCAAAATACTTGTCATCTCATCCTCCTTTTAGTAGAATTGTTTCCTGGATAGCCACAATACAAGACAGTAATATACTTTTGTTGCAAGGACTTTGGAAAAATCACTTCTGGACCTTTCATGACAATACCATTGTCAGACAAAATCTCAACTCTGTAAGGAAAATAAGGTTGCACTTTTTGAGGTAAACTAGATTGCTTTGATGGCCATCCTTGACTGATAAAATGGTTCAACTTCTATAAAACAGGATCTGAGGCTGTATGATTTCTAATCTCATCAAGATGTGTGGAAGAAAGGTTTCTCACTTTCATGACTTCAAAATCAAGATTCTCATGCTGTTCAGTGGTATTTCTGGGCAATCTGGATAATGTATCAGCAAGATAAAGAAGTTTGCCTTTTGTGTATACAAGATTGAAATAGTACTTCTGCAATCTCAGCATCATACATTGCAATCTGGCTGGAGCTGTATGCACAAGCTTTCTCAAAATAGTGAATAGAGGTTGGTGATCAGTTTTGATCTGGCTAGGTCGACCATAAATATAATCATGGAACTTTGAACCTGCAAACACAGTTGCCAAGAATTCTTTGTCTATCTGAACATATTGCATCTCGGTTTGGGTTAGAGATCTGGATGCATAGTCAACAAGTTGACCTTCTTGAAGAATGACTGCACCAAGACCAAATTTTGAAGCATCACAGGAAAGAATAACTGGTTTGTGAACATCATAGTTTCTGAGAGTCAGTGGACTGGCAATTTTCTGTTTCAGAACATCAAATGCTCTTTGGTGTTGGTCCAACCATGACCAGGATAGATCTTTTATGTGTCAGCTCTTTAAGCAGTGCTGCTAGTTGGCTCAAATATGGAATGAACTTGCATAGGTAGTTAACCATTCCAAGAAAGTGTTGAAAGGCTTGAACATTGTCTGGAGCTGGCATCTCAAGAATAGCTGTTTGTTGGAAGGGTCTGGTCATAATCCTGAACTGGTAAACAAAAGACCAACATAAATAAATTTATGTAACCTGAACTTGCACTTCTGAGGATTCAACGTAAGATTTACTTGATGTGCTCTTTACAGGACTTTCCTGAGGTTTCTGTCATGCTCAGATTCACCATTACTTTCTACTAGAATATCATCTACTATAATAGCACACGGCTACTCAGAAAAAATTGGCTCCATTGCACGTTGAAAGACTTTACTGGCAGAATTGATGCCAAATGGCATTCTCAAAATTCTGTAGCTGCCAAAAGGAGTACTGAACATAGTGAGCAATGAGGATTTTTGATCAAGCAAAATTTGCCAAAATGAACTCTTTCATTTAAGACAGAAAAAAATGTGGCATGTGCATAAGAGCTGCAACGTATTCAACAGTACACATTGGATGATGAGGTTTTTTCAGTGCTTTGTTCAAATCTCATGGATCAATACATATTCTGATATCATCTGAGCTTTTCTTATGAGCTTCCACCATGAAGGAGTCCCATTCAGTTGGTTCTTTGACTGGACAAATTGCACCTTGTTGTACCATTTTGTCTAACTCAGCTTTGACTGTGTTCTGCATAGCTACTTGACTTTTCCAGGTTGGCCTGACAACTGGGCTGACACCTGGGTCTAACTTCATGGAATACACAATTGGAAACTTGCCTAGTTTGTCTTCAAAAAGATCAGCATAAGTAGAAAAAATATACTGGGCAAAATTAAAGTAGTGGTCTTTCAAACTAACATGACGGACTTCTTTGTTAAATGAAAGCAGTCCCATTTTCAAACTGTCTCTAAGCCCTAATAATGCTCTGGAACTTACTAGAAAGCTATGGGGTTTCCCTGTGACTGTTGCAGGGTTTACAGTTGCTGCCATGTGCTTGGGCCTGTTTCTTTTAAGCAATCTTCCATGGTGGAAGCTCATTTTCAAATCTAGGTGCTTAGGATTTCCTTCTCTCTTCCCCCCTTGGCTGACCTGGTGTGAATCAGATTGAACTCTACAGTTCCCTACAAAATGGTGTCTACAGGTCTGCAATCAGTTTCTCTCAGCATTTAAGCAGATTGAACTCTACAGTTCCCTACAAAACGGTGTCTACAGGACTGCAATCAGTTTCTCTCAGCATTTAAGCAGATTCAACTCTACAGTTCCCTACAAAATGGTGTCTACAGGACTGCAATCAGTTTCTCTCAGCATTTAAGAAGATTGAACTCTACAGTTCCCTACGGAATGGTGTCTGCAGGACTGCAATCAGTTTCTCTCAGCATTTAAGCAGATTGAACTCTACAGTTCCCTACAAAATGGTGTCTACAAGACTGCAATCAGTTTCTCTCAGCATTTAAGCAGAGTAGGTTGCACACAAAAAGCATTTGTTAAGCTTTCACTTACAGTGCTCTGTAATTAAGCAGGTCACCATATTGGTCAGCCATAGGGCTCTTTTTTTCTACTTGAGTGTTTGCCTCCTTCCCACGTAACTTAAGTAAACTGACTCTTACATTAAGAACTATAATACTTACCTTATAGCTTTAGGACACCTTAGGAAACCTTGTAAACTGCAATAGCCTGACATTTGAACAAGTAACCCTTGTAAAAATTCCCAAAATTGTATACTGTTGGTCTGCTAAACATAAGTGAAATTACAGTGCTGAGTGCAAGTAACATTAAGATTAAAGTACTGAGTGCATATAACACAGTGATGGGTGCATATTTTAGGCCCTTACAATCAACTTACCTCTGGTGTGTTGTCTTGAGTCAATCAGGGTATTCTCTGTAACCACTCCTACTGCCTTCTCTTTTCTGCCACCCCCCTCTTTCCTCAAACAGGTTAAACTGCTACAATTCAGTACAGGCATCATTTTCAAATCTAGGTGCTTAGGATTTCCCTCTCTCTTCCCCCCTTGGTTGACCTGGTGTGACTCAGAGTAAGTTTCTTCATTGTATGGAGTTTTTTGTGTAACTGAATGACCTGCTGCTAAAGTCTGATTCTGCACAGACTTCATAGGTTCATACTAGATTTACTCCGGGTATCACTTCTGTGTCACTGTTAGACAGAGGCACAGTATACTAACCTCGAAAAAGGGCATAGCAAAATTCATTTAAAATGGGTGGCGAAAGCCAAACACACTCTGGCTAGGCTTGTAAATGCCCTAGGGTGATTGGCTTTCGCCACCCATTTTAAATGAATTTTGCTATGCCCTTTTTCGAGGTTAGTATACTGTGCCTCTGTCTAACAGTGACACAGAAGTGATACCCGGAGTAAATCTACGATCTCCCATCCACTCATCAAGATTCCTCTTGAAGAGAGTCAATGAGGGACTCTGCCTAACCTGGACTGGGATTTTATTCCAGAGTGAAGGGAGCCTCTGGGTTATAAATCTGTCCCTCCAGCATGTCCTATTTATTTCAGTGCTGAGGTTCAAGTCTCTCGAGCACGTAGCTCGATGGGATTTGGATTTTCTGAGGTGCAGCATGTCCATTAATTCCGGGTTGGACATGGCTTTATACGTCAGGCCCAGATTACCTCTGAGCAGGTGGTATGCCAATGAGTAGAGCTGGAGTTTCTTTAACCTGGCAGCATATGGCATCTGTTTGAGCCCTTTGATCCTCTTGGTGAGGTACTTTTGGGGTCTTTCCAGTTGCTGCAGGTGTCTGGTAAGGTACATCCCAAAAGGGGCATTGTACTCAATTATGGGCCTGATGAGGGATGAGTAAAGAGGCACGATGACCTCCCCTGATCTAGATGTGAATCCCTTCATGATTAGGTGGGCTATATAAAATGTTTTTCTAACCACTTTGGCCACGTGGTTGTCGAATGAGAGATTGCTATCAACTTGAGTCCCCAATTACTTCTTCCATACTTAATGGATTACCATCTATGTGGTAATTTGTGGGCACTTTGTTTTTGCCGAAGGGGATGACTATACACTTTTTGGTGTTTAGCTTGAGGCCATGGCTCTGGCACCAGTTGTCTGTTTCTATGAGGCCCTTTTGTAGGATGCTTGTGCCGGCTGGAGAGTCAATTATGGCGCCCAGTTTGCAGACATCTGCAAACTTGGTCAGCCACAGTCCTTCCGTGTTGGCCTGTACCTCTGAGAAATATATACCGAACAAGAGAGGTCCCAGGACTGAGCCTTGTGGGACACCACTTGTAACTGGTTTGGAGTCTGACATGGCTCCAGCAATTCTAACCATGTGGGTTCTGTCCTTGAGCCAGTTTGCAACCCATCTAGTGACATAGGGGTTTATATTTAAGCTGGTGAGCTTATCTATAATGCCCGAGTGGGGTATTGTAGCGAAGGCTTTTGCGAAGTCCAGGTAGGCTGTGTGGACCACCTTCCCCTTGTCAATGGACTTGTTGACTGTTTCAAAGAAATCAACCAGGTTTAAGAGGCAGGATCTGCCCTTAACAAAGCCGAACCGGGTAGGATCCAGTGTCTGTAGGTCCCCAATATCTTTATTTATGAGGTCCATGTTGATCCTTTCCATAGCTTTGCAGACCAAGCTAGTCAGGCTTATGGGGCGATAGTTTCCAGGATCCGTTGAGGTACCACCTTTGTGGAGAGGGACCACTGTTGCTGTACGCCACTCTTTGGGTACATATCCTGTAGTAAGGCTGAGACTGAACAGTAGTTTTATGTTTGGGTTTAGTTCTTCTTGGAGTTCATGTAGGACGCAGCCCGGGACACCGTCTGGTCCCATTGATGCTGTGTTATTTGCTTTGGAGAGGGCGGCTCTTACCTGAGCATCTGAGATGTCAGGGGGGCAGCACTCTGCTGGGATAGATATTTGTCCTTTTGGTGGGGAAGGGGGAGAGAAGTTTGCGCTGAACCTGTCAGCTAGGATGTTGGCAATGCCTGTGGGTTCGGTGTATTTTTTGTCATTTTGGACTAATTCTGAGCATATCTGGGAATTCCCACCCAGGTTCCTAACATAACTAAAGAAAGCCTTGTGATTATCCTTAGTGTCCTGTGCAATTTTTCTCTCGAAGCTGGCCTTAGACGATTTTATGAGTGCCCATAGTTTTTTGCTAATACTGATCAGAGATGCCTTCCCTTTTTGGGATTTTGCTCTATCATGTAGTAGCTTCCTCCTTCTATTGTGTAGTTTGTTTATGGCTGGGCCCACCAGACAGGATGCCTGCCTTTGGAGGATTGGGTCTTGGTTTTGTTTGGGATTGCATGATCCATGCATTCCTGAAGGTTGTCATAGAATGCGTTTATAAAGGATTCCACCTTGGTTTTGAGGAGTGTGAAATTTGCTTTAGAGAAGTTTTTCACTGTGGTTTTGTGGGCAGGGGCTGGGGTCGGGATGTGAATATCTAGTGAGATTAGTTTATGGTCTGATCTTACCAGTGAGGGATACACTTCTGGTCTGGAGCATAGAGTCCCCATGTTGGTGATGATCAGGTCCAGTATGTTTTCCCCTCTTGTGGGAGTGGTAACAAGTTGTTCCATAGCATTTGAGTTTATAAATTCTAGGAACCTTTGGGCTAGGGTGTTGGAGCTAGAGTAATGCTCCCGGTCTATGTTTGGGTAGTTGAAGTCGGCCAATATAATGGTGTTTGGGGAGACCTTCATATTTTCCAGTGTTCTCAGGAAGGCAGAGTGGGGTTCCTGGGTTTGGGAGGGTGGTCTGTAGCAGGCTATAAACTGGAAGGCAGTTTTACCCACTGTTAGTTGCACATGGATAGTCTCTGATGCTTTGTGCTGTGCCACCAACTTGGTGGTGTGGGTATCTTTGACAAATATTGATACTTCCCCTCCTTTTGTGGTTTGGTCCAAGTTTTGGGGCCGAAAAACATGGTATGAGGTATAACCTGGTAGTGCTGGGGTGCTCTCGGGAGCCTTAAACCAGGTTTTTGTTACTGCACAGATATCGATGTTCTCCATGCTAAGGAGAGTTTCGAGTGCATGCATCTTGAAGTTTAGACTTCTGACATTGAGTAGCATTACTCTTAGTTTCTTATCCCTTGTGATACCTATGGAGGTGGGTTTGTCTTTTGAGCCTTGCCTAAAAAAGGCACTATGTTGGTGGCAAGAGCCTTTGCCAATATCCGAAAGCCCAGGGGGTGACAGGTGCAAGCCATCCCTAGCGAAGCATCGTGGCTTGTCGAGCATGTCATCCCAGGCTGACAGGCATTGGATCCCCTTTGAATGACACCAATACTTAAGCCAGTTGTTGAAATTGATCATCTTGTCTTCATATTGTGGCATCATTCTTGGTGAGGGTAAGATGCTACTCAAGGTCAGGGTCATACCGGCCTGGGCTACATGCTCAGAGTGCTCCTCTATGTCTCTTTTCATGTAGTCCAGGGAGGTACGTCTCAGGTCATTCACACCAGCATGGACAATGACTGAGTCATATTTGTACTTGCCTTGGAGTGACCTGAGTGCTTGTGTTATGTGGCGGATCCTAGCACCCAACAGGCAGCTCACCATGACCTTCTCCTTGTTCAGCCTGATGAGCAGGACATCAGTGTGCCTGACAATAGAATCACCTATTACAAGTGTATCAGGTGGGTTGTTTAGCCTTAAGGGCTGTGACTGTTCGGCACACTGGCTTTGTGAGCTATGTGTTGCACGTGTTTTGTTTTGGGTTAGCAGTTGCTTGGTGTCTGCTTTGGAGGTCTCTGCTGCTTAGGCAGATTTTTATTTTGAGCCTCCGAGTATGTTTTTGTGTGTTTATGTGTTTGGTTTGCTGTAGAGGTAGGTCTATGTGAGACTGGAATTGTAGTGAGTGTGGTTTCCTTCTCCTCCTGACTGGTTACGCCAGTACTGAGTTGAGAGAGCTTAGCCTCCAGTTTGAGTATATGGTTGCATCTCTCACATGTGTTGGAATTTGTTGGGAGGAGGAGAGGGTTGTCTGTGTACATGAGGCAGTTGTAACATTGCCTCAAGATTCCCAGATTCACCAGATGGACCGGAGAGGAGATTTACAACTGACCTTTGGACATGCTAGAATAGTATTGGGAATTCCTTTATAATTGAAAAAGGGCCAATTGGGAACAAGGTACTCAATGATAATACTAATGATGTACTCCTCTTTTACTACCCCTCTTGTTCGCACCATACTTCCTTACCTTGTATGAAAACCAGTTTCTCATGGGATTTCAGGTCCCAAAAGGCCATACTATCATGTAAATCCTTCCAACTTCAACCATACTTGCAGTACCAGATCCTATCCAACATCTTGTTCAGTCTATCAACATCTCAACCCCAGGCACATTAGCTCTAGATCCAAACAATACCACAAACTAATAAACAAATTCCTGAAGTTCATCACCAAGTATAGACTCAACCTAATACTTGGTGGTGATATTCACCCCAACCCTGGCCCACCCACTTCAGATACACATACTCACTCTACTTGCAATCTAAGCTACAAACCTACAATTAATAGGCCAACTAATTATCTCCCAGCCTGTCATCTCAATATTAGAAGCAATTATAACAAGGTACATGAATTGCATGCACTTCTGGATGTCCAGTCCCCTGAGATTCTCTGTTTATCTGAAACCTGGTTAAAACCTAACACTAAAAACAATGAAGTGTTACCACCTGGGTACAACATACACAGGCTGGATTGTGCTTTGAGGAAGGGGGGTGGGGTAGCTGTACTCTATAAATCTGAGTTAGATGTCACCATAGATGTAATACAACCACCTCAGATTAATAACTCAGAGATTCTTGCCACCAAATTGCAACTTAATAAAAATAAATGCATTAATATCATCTGTATGTATATTCCCCCAGGTAACAATATATCTACACTTGAAGATATCCTGCACTGGCTATCATGTCACTAGCCCCAAGAAGCCCTACTACTTGGAGACTTTAACATAGACTGGGGCACCTGTTCCTCAGAATCACCAACCACCCATATTAACCTGCATGCATTTACACAAATTATATCCACCCCTACCAGGATAGGTAAACCCAACCAAAAAGAAAGCATACTTGACTGGGTACTCATAAATAGTCACCCCCAACTGTACACCTCTGGTACCCTCCTTGATGGCCTAAGCGATCACCTTCTCACATATGTAATTAAGCACAAAACCATTAATTCCCAACAACCCTTACTCAGAAGGGTTAGAAACAATAATAACTTTGACCCTGCCAAATTCCAACAAGAACTAAACTCATGTAATTGGTCTATTCTAAAACACCTCCCCTTAGAGGAAGCAGTAGCATACTTTAACAACAAATTCCTTGAGATCCTTGATTTGCATGCACCTGTTTGTTCAAAGAGAACCAAGGCAAAAACTGTGCCATGGCTTTCTAAAGAGGCTAAACTCAATATTACCCTTAGAAACAAAGTATGGGCTTTATGGCATTCTTCTAAAGACCCTCAAGATCACATTAAATACAGGCAATCCAGGAACAAAACCAAAAAATCAATTTTACAAGACAAAAAAACAATACTACTGTAATTTACAGACAGTAAATCAAAATAACCCTCAGAAGTTTTGGGCAGGTTTAAATAATCTACTACATCCTGGACAAACTTCAACCCCAATCCCTGCTGCTACTATTGATAAAACCCCTGAAGATGTTTCTGGCAGTTTTAACCGATTCTTTACTGAGAAAATTTAAGCCCTAGCTAGCCAACTACCTCCTTGCTCCCCCGGTCCTGAAAGTAGTGCCCCTAGAAACCTACTCGCATTCCGCTTCCAACCAGTCACCACTTCACTTATCTGTACCTTGATCAAAAAATTAAAACCCACTACACTTTCTGCTGATCAACTCCCTGCTGAGTACCTACAAAAATCAGCTGATGCTATTGCTTACCCTGTCTCAATACTAATCAATCGAACCATAGTAGAAGCTAAAATTCCCACCATCTGGAAAATATCCTATGTAATCCCACTTCACAAAGGAGGCAGCTCTACTGAATTCTCTAATTATAGGCCAATAGCTATACTCTCTCCACTTGCAAAGATTATGGAAAAATGTATTCATAGACAACTCATGCACCACCTAATCCAGAATCACCTTATGGCTCAGCATGGCTTCCGTCCTCATCACAGCACTACTTCAGCCCTCCTAGCTTTTACCAACACCATAAACCATAATCGCAACAATAATTATATATCCTCAGCCCTCTTCTTGGATCTTTCCAAGGCATTCGATATGGTTGATCACCAACTTTTAATCCACACCCTGCAAACATTCTGTCTAGATACTAGAGCCCTTCAATGGTTTCAATCCTACCTGGATGGTCGACAGCAGGCTGTCCTCTGGCAGAACAAACTGTCTAACCTTCTATCTAACACTCTTGGAGTACCACAAGGCTCTATACTAGGGCCCTTGCTGTTCTCCATCTTCATTAACGACCTTTATACTGTCATCCCAAAAGTCAGCTGTATCCAATATGCTGATGACTCTACTCTGATTTGCTCATCCACATCTCCAGTAGAGTTATGGTCAGCTACCCAGACCACCTTTAATACAATAGAAAATTGGCTTTCTGAACGTCGTCTGATCCTAAATCCCCAAAAAACTAAAATGCTGTTATTTTCACCAACACGTAGGTCTACCGCTTTCACCTTTACCATAAATTCAAATGATGGCACAATAATCTCCCCTGACCCATCTACAAAACTTTTAGGTGTCATCATAGACAATAATGTAAAATTCGACCTACATGTTAACCAAACTATCAAAACCATCAATAAAAAACTAGGGTCACTTTACAGAAATAAAGCCTTCCTAACCCCTCCAGCTAAAATTGCCATAGCTCGCTCTCACCTTCTTTCAACCCTTCTGTATACATCCCCTCTACTCTTGAATTTAAACAAGACTGTCCTTAACAAACTCTCAATTTGCTATAACCACATTGCCAGGTTTGCCATTGGGCTGCCTTTTAGGACACATCATTGCATCACTCTAAATCAGCTTGGGTGGCTTGAACTACCCACCCTAATCCAGTATAACCAACTGATTATGGCCTATAAAATCCTCTATAATCCGGACAATACTCCTGCACTTAAAAATATTATCACCCCCTATAACAGTCCTAGACCGCTTCGATCCTCTAACAAACTACTAATTCAGACTAGTAAAATTAATAACACAGCCGGTGACTCTCTTTGCAAACTTTGTAAGTAGATCCTGGAACTCTCTTCAAGCTGATATTACCTTACTTTCCACCTTAGGTCAATTTAAAAGTAGACTCAAACAACATTTGTCACTTAACTGGCTATGTCAATGCATCAAACCTGGCTAACTCTCTCTAGAATGTGTAAAAATATGTTAACCAGTTTACTGTGTAATTTAATTTAATCCTGACTTGTGCTCAGGATTAACTCTAGCCTGTAGAACTTGTTTAACTAGCTTACTTATGTAATCTCTGTAAATAGTCTGTTTGTAATATGTAATGCTGATATTATGTAATGCTGTATCTGCTTACCCTTGGAGCTTTTCTCCCCGGGCCTCTGCTGAAAATGGACATGCATCCAGTCGGACTATCCCGGTCAACAAATGTAAAATAAAAAATAAAAATAAATAAAAAAAGTGCTGCATACTGCCAACATGAGCTTTAGAAGTTACTGGCAACATGCATCTCACACTTGTAAGCAAATTTGTGTGCTTTTCTATAAGCTCATGTATTTCACAAATCGCAAAGGCCATATTCAAAGTTAAGTCAGTGTCATGAAGCAAAATCTTTCTCACAGCATCATCTTTAATACCACAAATAAGTCTGATTTTATCAACTCATCCCTTAAGGCACCAAATCTGTACACTTTAGCTTTGTTTCTCAAATCAATTATATATGCTACAAAAAGTTTCACTAGGCTTTTGATCCATTCTGCAAAATAAGTGCCTTTCCATCATAACATTCATTTGGGGGCTACACATTTCTCTAAATTTATGTTTTAAGCACTAGGGGTCCTCCCTTGACTCAGCCGGTACAAGTGTATGATGGTTTTTCCTTTCTCCTACAAATACAGCAGGTACTTACAAAATTAATGCTCTTTTTCTATTGCTTCTGAACCAGCTAAATTAAGCAGAATAAATGCCTTTGTATGGTCATCTTTATCAGGAAATGCAGCCTGTGTGAAAATATCATAATCCAGTTCTCTGCAATGTTATTGTCAAACACAAGTGGTGAGGATCTGCGAAAACCTTCTGCCATGCCCACAGATTATAATAAAACACAATACAATCCATGCCCACTTGGAATTATGTACAAACATGCACACACAGCAGGTACATATAGTAACATTCAAATGCACAATCAACTCTTTGAAATACTGTACTTTGTGAAATATGCTTTGTAAAGGCTGTATTTTGCAAAATAACTGTACTATAATACTCCACAAACATGCAAACACATCATACACTTCAGACAACTTGAATAGCTTTGATTAATGCAAAAAGTAGTGCTTAGTGAAAAAATGTGGCCTTTTCCCATATTTTATTCATTTTATGTGATTTGGACTTTATTTCAAACATTTTCCATAGTTATTTCAAATATTTCTGTTAATATGTTGTAATATCAGATATTTCTTGCTACTTAGAAATTTGTTTAGAGCATTCTGAATGCCTTGTTTCATATTTTGTGAATAAAAAATAGCTTGAGCAAGTTTTAATACCTGAAATTCATTTCTGACCTGTTTTGTGAGTTATACATGTAGTAGGGATCATTCACTGGTGTATATTCCTCCAATCTTAACTGAGTACCTCTTGGTCTCGAAGTTGAAAAATCTGGATCCCATTCTGGCAACATGTCCCTTTTAGACATGTCACTTCTGACACCATGTCGCTCATCCCTCTCTAGTATAGATGATAAACAGGCGGGGTATCTCGTTTATATGCTTTATTACATAGAAACACATCAGGATGGATAGCAACATTATAAAATATAAACAAACTGATTAACAGACAGACTACACAGACATACATGCTTACATCTCAACAGCTTACTACAAAATGGCAGTCAGGCTCACACATGCTAAATATTTATACACTTGTGCAAGCCTCTAGAAAACTTCTTAAAGCTATACACACATATTGATCTACACAATCCTCAGTGATTTGCCAGAAAATGTTGTTGTTGTCTTTTGGCTTTTCCCGGTTAGGAGTTGCCACAGCAGAACTCTGGTCCGCTAATGACTGGCAGTAGATTTTCACGATCGCCAAGGTGCCAGCTCGACGTTCAACCTTCAACGAAGGCATGCCCATTTACGCATGTCTTTCGAACACCCACCCAACCACGGGGAGGATATGCAGACTCCACACAGAAGGCACTCTCTGCACTCCAGCTGAGAATCGAATGGGAGAACCTCTTGCTGTAAGGCAACAACACTACTGCATCACAAGTTTAATTAGGAAAAGAGCAAAAATAAGACAAAAATTCATGAACATTTTGAAGCACATAAGCTGCCAACTTCTTGCTAAATAAAAAATGTCAAACAAGGTCAAAGCAGAAAATATTTGGGAAGGAGCAAATGCCTAAATCAAGGATAATTTAAAATATTACTGTAATTAATTTAGAAAGTTAATAGAACAACAAGTCTTACATCAACATGCATTTCCTGAAGAAAAAGTGTGAAATGTTAATGGCTAGCATTATTGACTATAACTTTCACTGATTAATCAGAAAAGTCAAATACTTTTACTAGGGACAAAAATAAAATAAGGCAAGACCAGGGGCATTTGCGAGATATGTTGAGTTATCCACTATCCATAATATCTGGTTGCCTGCCAGAGAAAAAAAATCAGCTTACCTGCTACTATGCAGATCATCTTTTTCCACTGCTTTTTTTGTCCACATTGTGGTCATGCAGTCCATACAGGAGATTGGGGTTGGTATAATAGTCAAGGTATTTACCTCACAGATAAAATGTACAGGGTTTGATTTTCATCTTTAGACTATGTCTAGTTATTGCCTAGGCATGTGAAAGGCTGCAAATTGATTGCCTAGTCTCTACCTATGAATCTATGTAGGTTGTGGGTTAGACTAAGGCAAAAGAGTGGAAATTATGGAATCTGGAAGAAGGGGGATAAAGTAGCAGCATTTTTTTGCCTGTCTCTGTCTGTAGAGAAATAAATAAAAAAGACAAAGGAAAGTAAAATCCCTGAATGAATGGCACCTTAGGTAGACATCCAGTGTGTCAAGGAGTAAGCCTGGCCATGTATATATCAAAGCATTCCCTACGATAGTCTTTAAGAATAAACAAGATTTAAAGCAACAGTTGTGTCATAGAAGGTCAGTTCCTGATATTTCTGCTACTAGGGATTTGGGTTTGCAAGTGATAAGGGGTATTTTTCCATGTAAAAACTGTAAGTATTGTCATTACACTGATGTAATTAGTCATGTTATATACCCTTCTACTAAATATAGATATGAATTCTATCAAAATTCAGATTGTACCAATATGAATTTAGTTTACTTGGCCACGTGTACAGTATGTACATCATTCTATGTAGGTCAGACTAATAGGAGACCATGTGACAAGATAGCACAACATCTTTATGACATCAGAAGATTGAATATGTCAAATGCAGTGGCTAAGCATCTTTCACTTAATGATACTTCACACAATTTTACGTTTTTAGTGCTACAAATCGTTATTGAAGCTACAAGGAGAGGTGACATTGTAAACAGGACACAGGTATGTGAATATGAATGGATTAGTAGATTAAATGCTGTGAATGCACAAGGTATTAATGAGTTTTGCCCCTTTAACTGTGTTTTAAAGCAAAGGGGTTTATATCACTAATTGATTACGGTTGTTTAATTGGATTAATTTAATTAATTGATGCCTGTGTGTGTATATATATATATATATATATATATATATATATATATATATATATATATATATGTTGGAGCTGTTTAGTTACTTGACAAAGTGTTTTTATGAGAAAGTTTCTATCATATTTATTGAAATTGTATTTCTTGTCGTATACTACCTCTGTTCTTTTTACATGTTGGCAATGTAAAATACAGTTGTATTGAGTAACTTTTCATTGATACTGTTCAGACATTAAGGAAATGCATTCATGTTCACAGTGGAAGGCACATTTTGAGTATGTGAAAGTGAATACATTCAACAAAAGATACAAAGTTTCCATTCACAAGTATTTGTTTAAAGGAACATGATGTGACTGAAAATATGAATGTTGTAACTTAGGCAGTGTGAAGACTAGAGGAAAAATTCACTTACTTGAAATTTTTACCACACTGTAGTGCAGAACAAAAACCTTGTAGGAGGTTATTTCTTTGAGAAGAAGAATAGTCCAGAATGAAATGTAATTTGAGCCTTGTAAGCATTTTTTTCAGAGCAACCTTTACAAGTTTTTATTGAGCTTTGTCTTTCAAGTCAAGCCAGTTTAATACATTAAAATTATTGCAGTGATAGAATCTTGGCCCAAGCACTGTTACAAACCTAGCTGCCCCGGTAATAAATGCTGTGCTTTACACTGGCATCTTTCCTCTGGGAAGTAGTGAAATGGTAGTGTTGTTGCCAGGAAGAAGATGGCTTGGTTAGGATTATGCATTTCTGAGTAATTTTATATAACAAATGCTACATTAAAAAATGTATTTCTGATAAGCATCTTCAATGTCAAGGAAATACAATTGTAAATAAATCCATAGATGTTTTAAGTCATAAATATAGCATTTGTAAGGATGTTCTGTATTGCAACAATATTAAAATTAAATATACACATTTTCTGAGACCTAACCAAGATGAATAAATTGCACTTAGTGTACTCAGTCCATTACATTTAGTACTTGGTTTTGCAAAGATTTAACTTACAAGCCATATGATTGTTCCAATCACACTGGTTTCTCTGTCATGTGTCATGTAGGTAGTGTTTGCGATCAGAGGCATCATTAGAACCTGAAACATTTTAATAGGATTTTTGACATCAGTTAATAAAGAATCACATTTTCCAAGGGGTCAAAAACCTTTTCATGTCTCTTCATTGTCTATCAGCATCTTCATTTTTGTTCTCATATAGAAATTTAATTGAAAAATGTAGTAAGAAAATGTTATGGATTGCCAACACAATGAATGACAAACAATGAATCTATGTTGTATTATTCTCTGATTTACAACATGAAATATCAAATAATAGCACTGATGTTATAAACATGATTTACTTCAGAAACAGCAGTGTTAGATGTTGTTATGCTATTTCACTAAATAATCAGTTAACCATTAAATACAGTTTCCTTTATTCACTGATTAAACTTTCTTGGCTGTGAAAAGTCTTTATGAAGCTCCATGAATAGATCTACTAATGCAGTTTATAGACTGGTGGCTTTGGCAAACACAGTCAAGATCTAGCTAAACAATTTCAGATATTAAATTAATCCCAACAATATAATTAATCAGCACATTTTTGATATGGTGTAAGCTGCCATATATTAATTGCAGGGCACTAATAAGGAAAACAAAATGAAATCATAGCCCATCTCAGGTCAGACAAGAAGGTTTCCTCATCATATTCATTATAGCTTCATCTTTAATGCCATCATCATGATTATCATCGTTATTGTTTCCCCCTCATCATCTTCATTATCATCCTCACTGCATCATATCATGGTCAACTTTGTCATCACTGCAGTTTTATCTTCATATATCCCTCCTCATAATCATCTTCAAGGTGGCTTTGTTATCTTTTTCACAGATTATTTCAACAGTTTTCATTCCAGTACTAATCTTCTCAATAGATAACACACAAAAATGTGCCATTTTTGAGGTCATTCTTATGCTCCTAGTTTTTTTCCTAAAAGTGATCATCCCTTAGTAGACATCTATTTAGAACAGTCATGTTACTACACAGTATTCTGAGCCCTATATACTTTGCCAGGAATCATATCCTGTCAATTGCACTTTTGATAACTCTTTCCTTAAAAAAATACTGCACTTCTTATATATTTTTTATTTATTATCTGATTGACTAAGTGACCAATTGATTATGTTTCATTCTGTGTCACTTTATATATTGAACTCCGCTGCAGCTACCAAAAACATACACCCACTACAAACTGCTTGTCCCCACCATCATCAGAGTATAGCACCAGCTGACAAAAAAAAAAAAAAAAAAATCAGGAAGTAATTGGATAGTAGTTTAGCCTAGAACCAGATCCACCATGAGGTGATCTAAGCAGCTGTGTAGGGTCCAGTGTTGGCTGGGGGCCCAGCTTTACTTTAAAAAAAATGTCTTCTGTCAAGCCACAGAAACTTTTGTATCAGGATGGCATTCCATCTATCATCATAGCTACTTTAAAGCACCAGAAACCTTATGTAACTACATCTATAAAAGCTCCAGACATATCTCAGCAAGGATGATAATGTAACTACATCTAGACATGCACAGGAGATTTGATTAAGTAGTCTCTTGCGAATTGGTAGCAGCAGCAGCAGCAGAGAAATGGCAGCAACATTTGAATAATTCCAGGAGATTCAGCAGAAATGGAAAGAGAATAGGTCACAGTGAAAGCACAGGTTGTATCTTTATGGCCCTTTGAAATCTCAGTACCAGGATGGTGATGTAAGCATCACCTTCTCTCAGGAATTGGTAGCTGAAATTGTGGCATTTGTGTAATACTGTTCCAGAAGAGTCACAGCAGTCACTGTTTGTGTGTGTGTGTGTGTGTGTGTGTGTGTGTGTGTGTGTGTGTGTGTGTGTGTGTGTGTGTGTGTGTGTGTGTGTGTGTGTGTGTGTGTGCGTGTGTGTGTGGTGTGTGTGTGTGTGTGTGTGTGTGTGTGTGTGTGTGTGTGTGTGTGTGTGTGTGTGTGTGTCTGCGTATGTAAAATGATCCAGTTAGGAAGTACTGCCTAGTTAAGTTGCTTTGGTTACAGTCAAATGCTGAACCTTAACTTCTGGGAGGCAAGAACCTTAATCATTCACACCAACTGTTAGGCCTCCTTTAACTTTCTTTTTTTACATCACTGAGGATTACAGTCTGTCAATGTCAGTCAGCGTTTCATAATTTGGTAGGTCTTAGTCTGTGTCAGTGATACAACAGGTACCACACTTGTTTTTGGTGCAGACGGCTGTGGGTTCTATTCACACAGACTCTTGACACTGCAGTACAACATATGGGGTATGTTGTACTCCTGAGTGTGTCTTCCTTAGGATGAGATGCTAAACAGAGATCACATCTGCTTGCATTGGTGGTAGCTTAGGTGGATGTAAAAGGTCCTACAGCAGCTATTGAAAAGAGTAGGGGAACTTCTCTGATGCCCTATCCAAATTTGTTCTAATAATATAAGTATCACCTTGGTTCTTTCCTGAAAAGAGGCCACTAGCCTAACCTAGTGAGACTAATCTGGTTAACAAGGAATAAATCAATAAAATACATGTTGGTACAAAATCTGTTACTCTGTAAACTTTTTAAGTGATTTGGAGTAGTCTGCCCTTATCTGTTTTTCAGACTATCTCTGATTTTGCCTCTGATTCATACCTTGTTCTTAAGAAAGTTACTTAACCAGACAGTACTTTGAGGAAACAGGAAATTCGGGCTAGGTTCTTCAATGGCCCACTGACCTGCAAGCCTAGTAACTGCCTATGAACAAGAGTACTTATGGCATAAAGAAAGGAAACAAATTGTAGTAAACAGGTACATCGTCATATGAGCCATGCTCTAAAAGGTAGCTAAAAAGGACACGTGTCCAGTGAGTTGTCTGAGGCTGTAAGCAAAAGCACTATGCATTTGTCTTTTTGAATTCCTGCACCTTAACAGAGCTGCTAAGTAGTACTTTACTGTATACTGTTTCAGTATAAATCCAAGCATATCTCTTGTAGTTTAATAGGTTGCAGTGTAAGTTTCAATGGAAAAGAACTTTACTGTTTCTCATGATTTTTTATCAATGTGAGAGTGTTTTGTTTAGAAAGTAGTCATCAGTGTTTTTTCTGTAAAATTTGAAATAAAATGTTTAAATAAACTCCATATCACACTGATAATTTTACAAGTAAAGAAGAAAATAATACGTACAATGAAGGTTTGAACAGTGTTTATGGTAGTTGGGAAACTACAGGCAAGTAGTGGCATATTAATATGGCTGTCAGGGATCTGATTCCATGCAATGAATAGAGCCCTATTTGTCCACACTGACTCTGGAGGTGTATGCTCAATAACACAGCATTATTAGCCATTCAAGTAGATCAGACCTGTACTGAGTGGTGTCTGATGGGATGGCTATTTTAATGACAGAGAGTACATAGTGAAGTAAAAAAATGAGATGTAGGTGAAATGCATGTAAGCCACCCCCAAAAAATGCTGTATGCAGTAATATTTCTGATTTTTGAATGACTTGTGGGCTGTTGAACAAAGTGTGTTGCAACATTTATATTGTCTTTAGTTGTTTTGCTTTATTCATTGGACTAAACAATTAATTCATTCATTAATAGGCCTGGATTGTATAATACAGTCTAAATATGTTGCATTTTAGTGGTATAAACATGTTGCATTTTAGTAATATATTTCTGCAGTATCTTTTTTACAACCTCCAGCAACTGAATAGGAGGTGACATTTGTCAGATCATACAGTCTGTATTATTTGGAGTGATGATCAGCACCATATATTATATAATTATTGTTGTACATCACTGTGATACATTCTTCTGTACAATATTGGACTGTAAAAGATTTTATTATTTAGTTAAAAACTATTACTCTGGCAGTTAGCACAGAAAACTAAAGCTCCAACTTGTTATGATCTAGTTCCTGTGACAAGGGTGCAAGGTTTGAATCTTTTCACCTTTATTTATCAACTATGTTAAACTGAGCAAGCCACTTAATCAGTCAGTACTTTGGAGCAATTGGGTATTTGGAATGGGCTCCTTAATGGTCTCCGGGATTACATACCTAGTAACTATGAACCTGTTGATATTTTCCAGCCATTCCCTATTGCATAGCTGGTAAATGTTATGGCAATGTCTCCAGCACACAGTTTTTTTTTTTAATGAACATAGGCAATTTATCATTCAAGGGCATCACACACTGCAACTGTAGATGAAGCACTGAAATGCAAAGTTGCTTGCCAGTAGCAACCTTTGCATTACTAATAGTTTTTTAATGTGGGATTATTCAGATGACTTTTGCGTGCAGAGATTGTCCATATCTACTGTACTGATATTGATGGATCGTGATGGCAGCAGTTTGACTGGCCTTTTATGGTTGAAATGTTCTGAAATAGGTCATATACTTATTATTGCTTCATGCATTTTGTTTCACTGCTTACTGTAAAAAAATGTTCAAAAGTACAAATTTAAAACACAGCCTAACAAATGTTACTATATAAAACAAGGAATATAATTTAATACAATCAGAAAGGTGAATCAAAGAATACATGCATTTATGCATGGTCCTAAATGTGTGCAGGAGGCCCGTGGTTTGGAAACACCCCAGGGCTCAAGGTACAGAATCTGCTACTGGGCAATATAATTTTAAATGAATATGAGTTTCAAGGGCAGAGAAGTTTAGCATTGCTCATGCTAAGTCTGTTTTCAATGTGAGACTGTTTTGTTTTGTTTAACTAATGTCCATCAATGTTTGTGCTATAAAATTAGAAATTAAAGTTTTAAATTAAATCTAAGTATCTGCAATCATTGTAAAAGTAAAGGGGAAATGCTATCTAGAGAGACAGAGAAGTAATTACACACTAAAATGGTTGTGTGAGAGGGGGCTGGTCCATTACCCTGCTTAAGGCCCCATTTGACCATGATCCAGCTCTGGTTCAGCCTATAGTAAATGCAACCATAAGTTTTTGAACTTAATACATATGGCGCCACTGAAACAACTATAATAAAAACTGCATATTTTTGAAACAGAAAGACCACTTTACATGAGGATACCACAATTACTACAAAAAGAAACAATAAAAACATTTGCACATGATCAATAAAGTTGTATTTGTAAGCATTTCTAATATATATAATGAAAAGGCATGGAATGAATGGTTAGTATAATGGGACAATTAATCAATCCCAAATTGCACAGATATATTTGAACAAGAACAATTTAACAGAAAGTAGGTATGTGGTGCATCACTTAATGGTGGTATGAATAAACTGCCAGACACCAGGAGATAAACTTAGCATTTTTTCACACAGTTTCTGCTGTAAGTGTTACAAACGACATGAATGGCTATTGACTGCTAATATGTCACTATCCATCACTGTCATATCATGATTGTTATGGTTATTGACAGAATAACATAGCATCTTCTTGCTATGATCAATTAAACAGGTACATATGAATACTGCCTGAAGTTAATTTTAAGAAATATATGCTTCTCCACCTTCATTACAAAAAGATACGTCCATCTGTCCTTGTCTGTTTGTCCAGCAGCATTCTGTTGTTTTCATACTTCTTGCTAAGTGCTATGTGGCTGTGGCTGTGGGCAGCAATCTGATGTGAGAAGGACAACACTGAAATGCTATGTTGTGAGTTCAGACAATGGTTATCACTTATAGTACCATATGTTCAGACTTTTGTCAGTTTTATGCAGTGATGTCTTAAAGCACTGCACAAAAAAATGTCATTCTGGCTAGAAGCATCACACAGACTAGAAGCATGACATAATGATTTATCACCATACAATTTTTTCATCTGTTTCTGTTGGGAAAGTTAGGTTTCACTAGTAGTGTTCCACCAGGAGACAGAAGCAGTGGCTGATATGAATAGCTTCTATGATACCCCAGCCTGAACATTATAAGTAAATAATCCATGAATCAAATACACTTTTTCTGCTCTTCCCACTACCTTAAAGTAACTCTTCAACTAGGAAGGA
Organism: Protopterus annectens; assembly: GCF_019279795.1. NCBI lineage: Eukaryota > Metazoa > Chordata > Ceratodontiformes > Protopteridae > Protopterus > Protopterus annectens. Next base: position 737,762,181 of record NC_056737.1, on the reverse strand, counting down.
TAAGGAAGGTCTTTTAAGCAATTTTCAGGTAATATTTTGGGATATCTGAATATGTTAACTGTATATTTAGCACTGTAGCATAATGCATATCATCCCAATATAGCTCAAGGGAAAACTGGGCCATTTTCACTCCTATGAACTACATTTCATTAAAGTTCCAGTAAAGGATATGGAAGTTGTACATATTAACTTTGTTTAATAACATACTTAATTAGTTAGCTATAGAAAGTAACCCACTGTTTGTGTAGTATCCATATGGAAAATAATGTGGCTTATGAGCTTCCCTTATTGATGGTGTTTTAAACTAATGGGTGGAAATTCCAGTAATTGATTAACCCTTCTGTGATGCCCCACCTCTGGGCCAGTAATCAAGGAGTCTTAATCTTCACCACTGGCACTTGTGGGGAACGTTCACTTGGAGGATAACAGGTACACACACAGTATCTCCAGATGCAGCTCTCTGCATCAAGCACAATCAAGCACAAATTCCCTTAAGAGCACACAGGTAACACAGTCAGTCCAGGGCTGGTTGCTCTCACTTTCTCCCGATCCCTAATAAGACTCACCACTGGCACAGCTATAGAGTTGAGTCCTTAGTCAGGGTTCCAAGCCAAGTCCTCCAACACTCTTTCTGTCCAACCAGTGCTTTGTGTCCTTGCCCAAGTAGTTGACACATACATTCTTTGAGATTTCATTTGCACACACACACACACACACACACACACACACACACACACACACACACACACACCTGGGAAAGGCTAGCACAGGTTTACTAGATATGGCCTATTTTGTCCAGACTATAAGTTAGTTATCACTGACATCAGAACCCCTCGCCAGCTACTTTAAGGGCCTTAACAAAGGGTGTCCAATGTTACTGTGTAATATTAATACTAATATAAATGGTACTTTGACCAAGAGCAAGGCTATTAGGAGTGGCCCACACAGTGTCACCAAATAAATATGCAAATACTCCCAAAACGTAAATATCTCTACAAAGATCAGCAACAATGAAAAGTTAAAATATATTTAATAATAAATAATAAAAGAACAAGAGAATACTAAATATCTATTCACAGTGCCATCAGAGTTCAAAGTCACAGGAAATATTTAAAATAACATTGAAGGACAGACTCAGACAAATAAAGAAAAACAATATCTAAACTAAGCTTTACTATATTCCTGACTGAATCTAAGAGAATTATACTATTCCCTAATAACTAATTTGGGCAAGACAAGATAAAATATGTGAGCAGTCTCTCTAGTCAGGCCCCAAACAGAATACTCTGTCTCACTAAGAGACTTCTCAAAATAATATCTAAAATATTACTTCTGGGATAGCTTGCAGAATGACATCACTTCTGGTCATCTGACTTCTAGTTACCATGCAAACCCCCATTGCTGGAAGTTGGCAGGATTTAGCACCTACCTGTAAAAATACACATGCAAGGGCTTTTGCTCAGATCAGTGGCAGGTACAGGAAGTCATAAAACAATTTCATACCTCCTCGCTTCCAGAGTAGTAATTAGTTCTCCCTAAAGACAATGCATAAAGCTTCCTAGTACAGAGTTTGTGTCTCTGGATGCATTGAAACCTGTGAGATAGCATCTTTATGGCCTAGCTCATAAAGTGATTTAATTTCAAATATATTTTAAAGATTGCTGGACTGAGGTTAACCTCCTGTTTTCCAGTTTCCTCTATTAAAACATATACATTTAAACAGTTACAATAGTGCATGTACATTTCTCTCCAGTAGGGCACACTGTTGATACATTTTAAACACAAGCACTTTACAAATACATTTTCTACACAAACATCTGTACAAATCAGTTTGATATACACATGACATATAGTTCTAATACATTTGTAACATAACCATATTGTATAAATGAGTTTGATATTTACAAATGACATATAATTATTTACAGAATTCTATCTAGCTGTGCTGGCAGTACCTCCTATTGTCACACCTTTTTCAAAATGATAGGAAGAACTGAGAACAAAGCATCACAATGTGATGTCACTATAAGGTTTATTTAGTTGGATCATTTAGCAATAATCCGCTCTGTGTGTGTATCACAGGATTTGCTTGCAGTTGGTGTGGTTTGATCATGAGGGTGAAGCCAGAGTGACCAAACAAAGCTGGAAGTGAATAAGTCCTGTGATACTCACATCCAGGGTTAGATTATACAGCAATAACCCATGTCTGGGTGTGGGTAATGCTGGATTTACCCACGGTTGGTGTGGTTTGGTCACGAGGGCGAAGCCTGAGTGGCCAAACAAAGCCAACCGTGGGTAAATCCAGCATTACCCACACCCAGAAGTGGGTTATTGCTATTATACAATGACATTATTTAAGAAATAAAATAATTACTTTTCTTAAATAATGGCATTGTATAATGCCTCCTTGCTGCCCTTCCGCAGCTGTCTGGTATTCTGCAGCAGTTCTGATGTACTGTGCATGCGTATGCCTACGCAGTACATCAGAGCTGTGGGCAAAAGCAACAGAGAAAGCAAGATCTCCATTGCTTCACACTGTCTCGCTATGTTAAACGAGTTTAACATAGCGAGACAACTTTAAAAAAAGCAACGGAGATTGTCCGTTGTTTTTTTTTAAAGCTGTCTCGCTATGTTAAACTCCTTTAACATAGGGAGACAGTTTGTAAAAAGCAACGAAGATCTTGCTTTCTCCGTTGCTTTTTTCAAAACTGTCTCACTATGTTAAATGGGTTTAACATAGCGAGACAGCTTTTAAAAAAGCAACGGAGATCTCCGTTGCTTTTTTAAAAGCTGTCTCGCTATGTTAAACCCATTTAACATAGCGAAACAGTTTGTAAAAAGCAATGGAGATCTCCGTTGCTTTTTTTAAAGCTGTCTCACTATGTTAAACCCATTTAACATAGTGAAACAGTTTGTAAAAAGCAACGGAGATCTCCTTTGCTTTTTTTAAAGCTGTCTCGCTATGTTAAACCCATTTAACATAGTGAGACAGTTTTGAAAAAAGCAACGGAGAAAGCAAGATCTTCGTTGCTTTTTACAAACTGTCTCCCTATGTTAAAGGAGTTTAACATAGCGAGACAGCTTTAAAAAAAGCAACGGACAATCTCCGTTGCTTTTTTTGAAGCTGTCTCGCTAACAGTGTGAAGCAACAGAGATCTTGCGTTCTCCGTTGCTGTAAAAAAAGAGTTATAGTAACATTGCCCATTCGATTCTCAGTTAGAGCATCTTCTGTGTGGCGATATACCTGAATGGATGTTCCTTCATTTAAGGTTGTGCGTTAGGCACGGCAAGCCAGCACGTAAAACTCTATTGCCAATCATTAGCGGACCGGAGTTCCGCTGTGGCGACCCCTAACCGGGAAAAGCCGAAAGAGTAATGGAAAAAGTCCGGGCAACCGGACCTTTTTCCATTACTATAACTCTGATTTGCAACGTGCACGCTGACCAATCAGCGTGCACATTTTTGAATATTAATGGGGGGTCATTGTATAATTGCTGTTATACAATGACATTATTTATGAAAGAAGTTGCTTACGTTAATGTAAGCATATAATGGGAATTTAGTGTTCTTCCACTTTCTGTGCTCAAAATTGATGTACTGTGGATACATAAGGCATGCACACTCACAGGCTTGCACAGTACATCAGTGCCATATAAGAGGCAGAATGTTGAAGACAGCTCTCTTTTTTATGTTGCTGGTTAAGTCCCAGCTCTTTTACAGAAAAATATGGGAGTTAAATTCTAGTGTGGAATTATTATGTGAGAGAAATTATTAGCGATTTAAACATTTCATGAGGAACAGTGCAGAAATATAAGGAAAATCAGGAACCTTCTACAAATCCGGAGAAAGCTGACATGTATGGATATCATAGTGCCTTTAAGTATACCTGTCAACTGTTCAGAGTTTTGCAGACCATTTCTCTTTTTTTCTCATATTTTTTTCTGTCCTTGTAAAATATGTTTCAAATTGTGCTTTTATCAATGGAAAGTCTGATTGCTCAATGCTACTTTATTTTCTGGACTTTTTTGCATTGTTACATGTTTGTTTTACAATATACATGTTGATTGTACTGTCAAATCAGAATGCATGCTTTTAAATAAAAATATCCATTAACTATATAATAGCTAATAATAGCTGATTGAACCGGTAAAACTGAAACTACAGGGAATTATCTTCCTAGCCATACTAATAAGTTTTATTAATCATGATATAAAATTCAGCATATTATCTTCCTAGCCATACTAATAATTTTTATTAATCATAATATAAAATTCAGCTTATTACTACCCCAAAAGACTATGGACTGCATTCATTAACAGCTACATAACAGTGTGCCATTTGGTGTTCATTAAGTGGCTCTACACGATGTGTAGAGCTGCCAAACACAGATGAATGGCAGAATATGATAATGAAAGCATAAAGAGATGAAGTGCATGTTAATTAACCAATCCAACATGGTGGAGCTATTCAGGAAGCTATAAAATAATCATGTATAATCAGTGTAGGCTTTTACCCTGTACAATAAAACTCTTTGGAAAATAGCATGATTATACTTAGAAAAAAAAACATGTTAGGGGTTGCTGCTGTTATTAGTCTGCTGCATGTGCAACAGGCTTTAAAACAGGGTGCTGATTCTGTTGCTGCCAGACCTCATGCAAGAAGAAGGGTGTTTAGACCTCATTTGACTTATGGACTGCATGAAACAGAAATTGCAAAGAGATATAGAGTGGACAGGGAAACACGGGGGAAAATATGTAACCTCTGCCTCCCCCCACCCTCAGGCCTGAGGGAAATCATAGAGAACCCACCCCATTAGAAATAATGATATGTTTCACATTACATATATTAGCTATAGTCTTCAGTCTCTAGAATGTTACATCAGTTTTTAAATGCAATGCTAATACATGTAAGAGAGTGTATCTGTTTTCCACAAACCCCAAACGACAGAGCAACAGACATGCAAAAATTCTATGCAGTAGCACACTTCCCTGACATGTTGGGGGTCATATATTGCACACATATAGAAATAAAACCTCACCTGGGGAACAGGGAAGGAAGTACATCAACAGATAATGTTTCCACTCTGTAAACTGCCAGGTTGTCTGTAATGCCCAAGGGATCATCTACAATATCTGTGCAGGTATCCCAGGCAGTTTCCACAGCTCTCACATATGGCACACTTGTGAGATGCGCACCAGTTTTACTAGGGGTGACATTCCTCAAGGTCATCTAGTGGGGGATAACAGGTTATGAACTGAAGCCCTGGCTCATGACACCCATGAGAAACCCACACAACCCCACTGAGCAAGTATATAATGATGCCCATGCTAAGACTAGAAATATCACAGAACATGTGTTTGGATTGATGAAATCAAGGTTCCATTATCTAGACACATCAGGAGGTGCACTGCAGTATTACCCAGGCACTTCTACCAAAATACTTGTAATCTGTGCCATGTTGTACAATATAATACTGAAGAAATGACTTCAACAAGGACAGCAAGGGACAAACCACAGTTTCAAGGACCACAGGCAGGGTCAGCAGCAGTAGCAAGTACAGATGAGGAGTCTGAGGGGGAACCACCAGCTGCAGATGGTGCTGGCAGATGGTGGCATGCACAGTATACCTTGGTTCTGACTAAGAGGCAAAGGATAGCATGTACACTCTCACTACCTAGTTCAAAGCCTAAGATCCCACACACGTACAAATAAGAAAATTGATGCCTTTCAAACAGCACAACCTTTATTTAACCATATAATGCCAGTGTTCTGAAAGTATCAGACAGGGACAGCTACAAGGACACAATTTGTATCTAAAGTAATGACAAGGTAAGTATGGAACCTGTAAAGAAAAAAAAACATTATAGAGTTGATTACTCTCAATATGGAAATATGTATACGTCCCTAAGCAGAGCATTATGTCTGAGGTTTGGATTTTTAGTCAGTGTTGGATTTTTTGCTATATTCTCTTATGTATTACAAACAATACTGTGCATCAAGCATTTCAACTGACCATCATTTACAAAACATGGAAGAGGTCAATTATACCCTCATTTGCATAACTATGCCAAAAAGCAAGACTGAAGTACTTAATTCTTCCAATGTTATAATGACAGTCCTAACTGAGATATAGTGATGTTCGGGACTATGTTTATGCATCAATGAGTACATTCCATGAATGGCTCTTCATCAACACTAAAACATCAAACATTTGTTTTACAGAATGTGCACATCAGTGAATTGTGACCCCTCAAATAGTCATACCCCGGGATTCAATAAAGGGATTTCTCTGTGCCAGAATAGTGCAGCAGCTTCTGCATGGAATATGGCTGCAGCGTAATTCAGTAAACAAGGTTGGGGGCATGTACGAGACTGCTAGCACTATTCTGGCACAGACACCACTGAATAATGCTTATTACCTAATTTGCTGGTGAAAAACATGCAAATGAGGTGAATTAGTGATTCAGTAAGCAGCAGGCATCTGTGCCAGAACAGTGTCCATTGCAGAAATGTATTCCGTTACTGATCATGTACATTTCTGCAAAAATCAAAACAGTTGCATGATAGCTCAAAGTAAAGCATGTATTATAATCATTAGACATGATGCCAATAGCCAAAACTATGGCCATTGGCATGGAAAAGAGTTGCAAAATTGTAAAAATCAAAGGGTTTTTTTTTGGCCGATTTCAGCCATTTAAGCATAGCACAGTGGCGTGCAAATGAGATCATGCTGAAAATAAATTAAAAAAATGTGAAAAGATAATTTAAGTGAAATCTGCATTTTGCCATTATAGTGTATGGCATGCAGAATCAAAACAAAAACAGGTATAACTGGTTGCTAAGGAGAAAGGCTCTGGTGTAGTGGTGTAACAAGGGACTAAGGCAGTGAGGTATGCAAATGAGCAAATTTTACTGAATCACTAAATGGGAGACCATTCTCTGGCTGCGCCTACCTGTGTAGGAGTTATAAGACAGTGGTGTAAGGAGGAGAAGCAGCTGACATGAAAAGGGGGTGTGTCATGCTTGGTGTAAGCTCATTGGAGCTCCACGGCTTCCATTTGAGTTTATCTAAGCACAGCTAAGCAAGGGTGTGTGTCTAAGGCTGTATTTACTTATTCCATGAAATGAAGAGCATGTTCTCATCCAGGGGAGGACCATTTCTGCTTCAAAGTGCTTACTTTAGCTAAATGGGTTTGTGCGGCATGCACCAGCTCTTAAACAAAACAAAAAAGGAAAAAACCCGGAAATAGCAGAACTGTTTACGTTTGGGCAGCAGGTTTGCATGGCGAGCAGCGGGGCTTAAAAGGGGTAGAAATGGGAAGGGAAAAAAAAAGAAGAAAAAAGGGAAATAGCGGAATAAAAGCAATGAAGTACAAATAATGTAGCTGGCAGGTGAAATGCATCATAGTCAGCGAATCATGCAGGCAACATCTGCAGCACAACAGTATAACCTATGCAAACAACTTTCAGTCTGGTTTTCCCCATAAACTCTGCACCATCGCTGTACACACTCGGGGGAATTTTAAACGACAAAATGTTAGGGGCTGCTGTCACTTTGGTTCATCAGTATGTGCTAGAGACTGAGGGCGGTGAGAAGGATAATGCTGACAACTGCCCCAGACTGAGGAGGAGGAGGAGAAGAGTGTTCAGACCTAAAGTAATCTACCAGGGTCTACATGATCTGGAGATAGACTGCTACAGGGTGGACAGGGACATACTTCAGCAACTCATCGAGCTGTGCCGGCCTCACCTCAGAACCAGAGCCAACAGAGGGGAACCCATCCCAGTGGATACCAAAGTATGTGCAGCCTTAAGAATACTAGCTACAGGTACTTTCCAAAGACCTACTAGGGACATCATGGGGGTCTCACAGGCATCTGCATCCAGGGTACTCCACTGGTTCCTGGATGCCATGCTACCACATGCCAGTGAGCACATTTACTTTCCCAGCACCCGTGAGGAGAGGACCAGCAATATGCGCCTCTTCCACTGTGTAGCAGACTACCCGGAGGTAGTGGGTGCCATAGACTGCATGCACATCCACATCAAAGCACCACCTGGTGAACAGGGTAGGGTCTACCTAAACTGCAAGGGCTTTCACTCCATCAACTGCCAGGTCATGTGCAATCCCCAAAGCATTATCATTAATGTGTGTGCTGGCAGCCCTGGAAGGTATCACGACTCCCACATCTGGCATTCCTCACACCTGTATCAGGGATATGCCAGGGGGGACATCCTGTATGGCCATCTGGTGGGGGATGCTGGCTATGCACTGGAGCCATGGATGATGACACCCATCAGAAATGCACACATACTCACTCAAGAAGTCCATAATGAGGCACATGTACAAACCAGGATTGTTATAGAGCATGTGTTTGAAATGCTTAAGTCACGGTTCCACTGCCTTGACATATCTGGTGGAGCCTTGCAGTACTCTCCAGCCACATGTGCACACATGTTCATAGTATGTGCCATGCTACACAATATGAGCCTGTGGAAATAGCTGCAGCAGGAACAGCACAGGGAAGGGCCACACAGCCCCCCTCCCCCACCATTGCCAAGGTCCCCACAGGCACAGAGGGACTGGGAGGAGGAACCTCCTAACTAGCCCCTGTAGGCAGACTGAGGGGTGCCCAGTATGCTCTGGCCTTGGCAAAGAGGCAATGCATAGCACACACACTGGCACTGTAGGGACCCAGGGACTGACACCTCCTTCCATCTCGCACACACAGTAAAATGGATGACACACACATCACACTACCTGTAACTTACCATGTATAGGCAGTGTACTGCATGCATATGACACAGGCAGCCCTCAAGCACCATCCTCACAACTCCTGCAGGCACAATGTAAGTCAGTCTTCTAAACAATAAAGGAATGGATTAGTATGTTCTGGTAGCATATCTATGCCATCGCTGCATGCAGCGAGGGAATGGGGTGGCCTACTGGGATACCAGCAGCAACTGACAGCTATGTGGGATACCTGGAAATGTTTGCCCAATACTGGATTCCCCACACTATGCAGTAGTACCCAAGATGATGAATCCCACTGCAGTATATGTGGGGGGGGGGTGGGCAAACTAACTGGGGATGGTCGTAGGTCACAGGCATGGATGTCATGGTGGGGATCCCATACTCACCCCTCAGCCTCACCCAGCAAGTCAGCTGTAGAAAACCATAAAGAAATGTCTGGCAAAGGCCCAAAAAGTGGTGACAATGATGAAATACCCCCCTGCAGACTTACACAGTGATAGCACAGCAGGTCTTGCAGTTGCAGTAAGGCTCTGTAGGGTAAGAAGTCTGAAACTCAAATGTATGCCATTACAATCTGACCTGTGGTCCTTAGTGATATTCATCTAGTCACCAAGACAGTGCACAATACTATGCTAAATGGAACCAAATGTAAAGCAAATAGCAGCACAGTCTGTGCAAATGTGTACAGTTGACTGGTGTGGCTCCCAACACCCATATTCCCATAGAAATGCACTAACATGTATGTGTGCAGGGGAAACAGCAGCAGAGCACACATTGCCAGGGCTGCCCAATCAACATGATAACTTGTTGCATGTCCACAATATGCAGGGATCAGTGAGCTCTGTATATGTGTGGTTAATACTGTCAGGATGTGGCCAGCACTTACGGCTGTTGTGTCGTGGTGGCCTAGGTACAGTGTTGTCTTTGAAAGGGCCATGTTCCAAGAACTGCAGTGTCAACTATTCTGCATGTCAGATACACCTACTGTAGGAATTTTATACACTGTCCAGATGTCAATATCCATTAATGCAGGAAAGCTGTACAGGTCATGGACAGGGGGCCACACATATGGACAGTACACAGCTTGGAGTAACCTACACAGTGCCTACCATACCTCTCAACTGTCCAGACCTATTGCAGAATGTTCAGAGGTTTGCATCATAACTGTGGTCTGTATAACATGAAATTGCAGTTGTCTGGCAATTCATTGGCAAATCACATAAGACTAAGGTCAGAAAATAATGACAGATTGTAATGTCAGACTTCATACTCTATAGAAACATGCATGCTAATGCAAAACTTGTTATTGAATCAACTTTCTAAGTTTGTAAGGCCAATACTTAAAAATGGTCCATATATTTAGGCCTCTGTCTCCCAATTACTTATGGCTTTGTCCAGATGCCTGGCTCTCAGAAGTTGAGAGGCCTGGTGTCTAGTAGGACAGCAGGTACCTGAAGGTTAGTGTACTGCCAGAGTATAAAAGGCTGCCACCTTTCTGTGTCAGCACTGACAACATGTCACTGGCCAACAGCCATACCCTTGAATTACACAGGTTGTCACAGAAGGAGCACAAATATGCCTTGTATATCTGTTCTGCTTGTCCTAACACTACATTTGCCTGCCAACTATTTGCAAAAGAAGAAAGGGTCACATCAAAACAACAATGGCAAACAGTGGAGAAGCAGACGTCATACCCATAAGAGCAAACAGGCAATTACCAAACTGGTCTCCCAATTGTCTATGTTTGGGAGAACATTATTAACACCCTGTCCCCATGTGTGGGCTGTGGTCTGACTGTCATATTGGGCCCTGTCCAGATGTCAGTCTGTGATGGTATGACAGCTAGGCCCACATGTAGCCTCATAATAACATATAGCAACACAAACCATCTAAGGACCACAGCAAATGGAGTGGTGCTATGATGGACAACCTGCTAAATAGGTACACTCAGAGGTGTGAAGTCCACAACCCTGTGTGTGATGTAATGGCATGTACTCTGCCCACATCAGAATTACAAATGCATAACAACAGCTACTGTGGCCAAAGCCTGTGACTGCACTACAGAAGGACAAAGAGACACACATAAGGGAAGGGGAACCACTGGGTAGACAAATGGAAAATGTGCACACCAGAACAGATTATGCAGTAACATAGGTACCATGCAGTGTTCAGAGTCAGTAAACATCACCTGCAAATACACAAAACACACACCCATGTAAGTGGAGGCCCACAACAAAAAACCCAAACAATGGACACCTCAGAGGCAAAGTCACATGAGAACTCCACAAACCTACACACCACAGACCATGTAGACTCCACATACCAGGGTCTTGTAAAACACTAAGGCCTTACCACTAACCCCAAACACCTACCCTACACAGATAGGCTAACAGCACTGTTCCTCAACCCCATTCCATGCAGACTCTACTGAAGTGACCTTTATCTGGCATACAAAGCAATCCAGACCCTGCCTTGATGTACATCTGGAACTTAAGGCCCACTCCAACAAACTGGTCTCCCAATTGTCTATGTTTGGGAGAACATTATTAACACCCTGTCCCCATGTGTGGGCTGTGGTCTGACTGTCATATTGGGCCCTGTCCAGATGTCAGTCTGTGATGGTATGACAGCTAGGCCCACATGTAGCCTCATAATAACATATAGCAACACAAACCATCTAAGGACCACAGCAAATGGAGTGGTGCTATGATGGACAACCTGCTAAATAGGTACACTCAGAGGTGTGAAGTCCACAACCCTGTGTGTGATGTAATGGCATGTACTCTGCCCACATCAGAATTACAAATGCATAACAACAGCTACTGTGGCCAAAGCCTGTGACTGCACTACAGAAGGACAAAGAGACACACATAAGGGGAAGGGGAACCACTGGGTAGACAAATGGAAAATGTGCACACCAGAACAGATTATGCAGTAACATAGGTACCATGCAGTGTTCAGAGTCAGTAAACATCACCTGCAAATACACAAAACACACACCCATGTAAGTGGAGGCCCACAACAAAAAACCCAAACAATGGACACCTCAGAGGCAAAGTCACATGAGAACTCCACAAACCTACACACCACAGACCATGTAGACTCCACATACCAGGGTCTTGTAAAACACTAAGGCCTTACCACTAACCCCAAACACCTACCCTACACAGATAGGCTAACAGCACTGTTCCTCAACCCCATTCCATACAGACTCTACTGAAGTGACCTTTATCTGGCATACAAAGCAATCCAGACCCTGCCTTGATGTACATCTGGAACTTAAGGCCCACTCCAACAACCTGTAGGTGCAGCATCAACTTAGGCTGTGATAAAATCATGGCTTGTTGGTGTGACAGATACATGTACCACACACTCCCCCATCTGTGGTATACACTCTCTGTCAACAGCAAGACAAGTGCCTCAATACTCCTAGTGATGCGCTCCCTGCGTAAGTGCATGGAAAACATAAAATACAGTCTTGTGATCCCACCTGGGTCCCTGCTGGACAGGGGCTCTGTGTGCTGACATGTTGTAACATGGGCTATACTCTCCTCTGCATGGGTTATAAGGGCTTCAGGGCCAATACCTTACTAAAGTCATAGCAACCTATCAACCTATACACAACTGTCTGTCAGTGGTTCACCACATTACTCTGTACTGCTCTGCCACTGATATACCTGGAATTCACAGTGCTATGCAGAATATACTACACATATAATGGACATTTCTGCACAGTAGAATGCACTCTGCACCCACACTCATACCCCCAACCTCTGACAGCAAGACATCTGGACAATGTCATAAATAGATGTGGGACAAAGGCACAATGATAGGCATGTTTTGTAAATATTGCCCTTACATACTGAGAAAGTTGGTAGAATATCGGGATTTGCATTAGCAGGAATTGTCTGAAGGTTATGAAGTCTGAAACACTAATGTCTGTCATTATTTTGTAACATCAGTCTTCAATTATATGAAACTAACTTGCCATAAAAACACAAGTTTATGTAGACTGGTTGAAACTTCTAGACAAACACCTGGAGAATCTGCCAAAAATGTACAGTTGACTCCAGGATATGACTTTTCAGGTAGAAAAAATACCACACAAGCAGGAGATCCCCAGCCAGTATATCACCAAGTTGCCTGTTTACACAGCTATATCACTCAACCGGCTGTAGCCACACCTCTCAACTGGCCTTTTTGGGCAAGAATGTATATAGTCAGGCTAATAATATTGGTCTGTGCATCATACATCTTGTATTCCTCTAAAGCAAAGTAATGATTTGAGGATGTCTGTCACTAGGTAATGACGCAATACATTGCAGTGTCAGACTTCAGATATGGAACAAAAAGCAGGAGCCAGCAGAACATGACCCAATAAAATACTTTTATTGGTAGAATAACATGTAAAAAATAAAGCAGAGAGTATTGCACAAACCGGTTTCGGCTGGTAAACTAGACACAGCCTTCCTCAGTGTGAAACAAGCAACTGCAAAGCTGAAATTAAATACACTGCAAACAAACATGATTGGATAAATCTAGAGCTTGTCATTTAAACCTGGTGGGAATAAACCACCTAACTTAATAATCCATTTTTTCTCTTTGGAGTTTAATAATGAATGCCAACCTGTTTTATTCACTTTTTTGCCATGAATAATATCAATAATAGTGAAGTGAAAACTAGCTGTGGAATGTGTTTGCTGATGTTTATATAGGGCATTGTGAATTCTGCCTTTTTTGATATTGCTTATGTGCTCCGAGATCCTTAATCTTAATGGTCTAGAAGTTTGACCAATGTAAAATGCGCCACATGTACATGTGGCTAAATATACTATCCAATCGGAGCTACAATTAGCAAAAAATTTTATATCATATACAGTGGCAGAATTTCTACTAGTAAATTCTTTTGTTTTGGAAACTTTATTGCAATGAGTGCAATGTCCGCAAGGATAACAACCAACAGGTATGCTGCCAGTAATAGTGGTTTGTATTGGTTCTGGGTGACTATTATCATGCGCATGTTTATAATGGTTAAACTGACTGCCCAAATTTCTGCCTTTCCTAAAAGAAAAAAGGCACCGTTCAGGAACAATATTAGACAATTCGTTGTCATACGATAATAAATTCCAATGTCTGTTGACACTCTGGATAAGGCTATCCAAATTCCTGCCATAAGTAGTGGTAAATCTGATGGGTTGATGAGTAGGTTTTTCCACATTCTTATATGCCAATAAGTCATCCCTATTCATATGGTTAACTTGGTTAATAGCATCAAAAACATGCCCCATTTTGTATCCCCTGGACCTAAAACGTCTGGTTAAATCCCTGCTTTCTGCTTGAAAGGAGGACTCATCAGAACAGATACGTTTTGACCTAATGAATTGAGATTTTGGAATATTCTTGGCAATATGTGGGGGATGAAAACTGGAGGCATGTAGAATGGTGTTATATTCTGGATGTTTCCTATGCACAAGGGTTCCCAAAGTATGATCTGATAACCTATTAACAGATACATCAAGAAAAGTAATATGATGATGATCATAATGTAAGGTAAACTCCAAACCCCATTTATTGTTGTTGAGATATGTTAAGAATTCAAACAAACCTGCAAGGTCCCCCTTCCATACAGCCCAGCAATCATCAAGGTAACGTCTCCAAATATCAAGTTGTTTCAAATAGATGTTATTATTGCTGTTGTATATAAGATCATTCTCAACATAGGCCATAAAAAGGTCCGCATAAATGGGTGCAAAAGAAGAACCCATGGCTGTACCTTTGGTCTGCCAATAACATATATCCTGATAGAAGAAGACGTTGTTAGTTAATACATATGATGCCATATCCAACAGAAATTCATTAAAGTCTGAGGAATACAAACCAGAGCTATTGAGCCAAAAGGCCAAAGCCTCCAAACCACCAGAATGGGGGATGTTCGTGTACAGTGCGTTTACATCAAAGGTACACATGCGCCAATCCGGCTCAAGTTGTGTTTCTGAAATGATTTGTAAAAAATTAGTGGTATCACGTAATCTTGAGAGGATGGAAGAGAGCAGAGGCTTCAATTTGCTGGTTAAAAAAAGGGATAAAGGCTCTGTAATATATCCCCTACCTGAAACAATGGGTCTACCCGGTGGATGTCTGGGGTCCTTGTGGACCTTTGGCAAAAAATAAATATATTGATTCATGGAATCCCGAACCAAAAGTTGATGCATGGTGTCATTATCAATTATGGAAGCATCCTTGGCATGGGACAAAAATTCTTCAATTTCCTTTTGAAATTTAGATGTAGGATTGATGACCATCCTTACATAATATTTTTCATCAGATAGTTGTCTCATGGCTTCCTGGTTATAATATAGCCAATCAAGGACCACAACTGCACCACCTTTATCCGCTGAAATAATAACAATATCATGATTTTTTTGTAAATCAATAATAGACCTTTGTTCAGATGCAGAAATATTATTATTTTTAATGCTGAATACTGACCTGGCATAATGTAAATCTTTGAGAATATTATTCTGAAACTGTAGGACAACAGGATGCATGGGTGGAGTAAATTGTGATTTGTGATAAATGAATTTATCTGAAAACCCAAAATCATTATTAGTGTGTCCAAAAACATTTTCAAATTCAACAATCTACAAAAGGAAACAACATCCTGTGCAAAGGAATCTTCGGCAACAAAGAAACCGGGAACAAATGTTAACCCTTTATTCAAAATAGATAATTCTGATTGTGACAAGACATGGCTGGAAAGGTTTAAAACATTGTTGTTAGAAGGAGAATCTAATCCTTCATCGCTAGTTGTAGTAATCCTTGTATACTGCTTGTGACCTTTGTGCTTTCTGCCACCTCTTTTGTATTTATTCCTAAAGGGACCCCTGATGAGGCCCTTTTGGGTAGGGGTGACCCTGATGCGGTCTGTAGTTCACACTCAGGACCAGATGATGGCTCATCCGTAGAGGAGCCAGTGTCAGAAATATAATTCTTCAATATGGATTTCGGTCTTTTTCTCTTAGAGGGCCGACTGTGCTGTATATTAAATTTAACATGTTTTGTAGAACTAAATGGATTGCTACCCTGATAATCGGCCAAGTCCCTATTGAATTTTTGAATTTTCTTAGACTTAAGTTGGGTTTCCAGATTGTTCATATCAGAAACTACCTTATTAAGTTGTTTAGAAAAAAAGCTTTCATTCTCAAAAGGTTTGAGGTCATTAACTAAACCTAAAACGATATTGACTTCCTTGTCGATCACACGCTCATAAAATTTATTCAGGGCCTTAACAAAAGACATGCTGGCCTGATGTTGAATGCCAACCCATTCCTGTGATAGGTCTTTGTCAATTTCTGCCACTAGGGGTTGAATCCTAACTCTTAGCCCTCGAGGGGTGATGTCTTTGGCAATGTATGCTTTGAATAATCTCGCATGCCAAATAGTAGATCTTAATAATCTGAGATGTTTATGTAATTTATCAAATGCCAAATTACAAGTGGTTTCAGAACCCATAGGGACATCCAAATTCTGATCATTGGTAATGGATCCCAGTCCGAAGACCCTAAGGTCTTCCCTATCAGAGGATAGACCTGAAACTAGACTGAGGAGATCCATGGAACTGAGTAGAATGGGGCAGGATAAAGATAGACAATAATAGCTCAGAGGCTACGTCACAAAAGAGACAATAATGGACCCAGAATAAATGGACCACGTCTCATAAATTGAACTTATACCAATTATGCAATATGGAAGATTGAAAAATATGATCAATCAGAACAACTTAGGTAGATAAAATCCCTGAAATATCCAGAAACCCAACCTAATATCCACAGAATGATGTGGATCAAAATATAAATAGAATCACAGGGGTTGACCATATGACCAGGGGAGCAAACAACCAAGGGGTCCCTCAATAAGAAAAAGACCGAAAATCATACAAGTAGAACATTGGATGGTGTCAGTGTGATGAAAAAAACATTTGAAATATGCAATGACTACATACATAAGCAGTGTTAACATATAAAATGTATGACACTATGGAAATAGTGTGGTGGCTAGACCCAAAAGATACCATAAATATGGCAATAGCCTCAATTGTTAATGAGACAGACCCATTTCTTGGTCAATTGTGCTAAGATGGGGCAGAAAAAATAGGGCTGATATAAAACTGATAGACTGAATGGCTAATGTACAAATAAAGTATAATCTAATAAGCAATATTAGCCAAGAGAAAATATATCAACAGTGGTCCCAATGTGGGGGCTAAGCCCAATGTAATAAAAATAACATTGATATGGTAATAGCCTCAGAGTGTTAAATGAAACAAAACCCTACTTATGACAATTGTAATGGTATAATCCAGTTAAGTTGTAAGAGAAATAGGGATGATATGAAAGCAAAAAACTGGTAAACTATTCTACAGAAATAGTAAAATCTAATAGATCTGAATCCCTATCAGTACAATACAATGCTTGTTATGAATATCAGAATATTCTGAACAAAATATATCAGTAATTCAAATGTTATTGAAAATAGT
>NC_056737.1:737584890-737739890 GCF_019279795.1 Protopterus annectens | reverse complement strand
TGTTTGACTACTTTCAGATAGAACATCCAACTATACCCATTATTTATGGTCTACCTAAAATTCACAAAGACATCACACAGCCCCCTGTGAGACCTATTGTATCCAGTAAAGGATGGGCCACAGAAGCCATCTCAATTTATATTGAACAAAATTTACAAATAGTCCTAAAATCATGTGAGACTATACTAAGGGATACAAAGGCATTTCTGTGACTGTTATATAATAAGACCAGGAATATTAATAGAAATTATATGTGTGTGACAATGGATGTCACTTCACTGTTCACAGTGATACCGAATAAATGGGGTATTGAGAAAATACGTGATATTCTGACCTTGAAACAAGTTTTCAAAGCACTAAGATTAATTTGATATGTGAGTTGCTTGATATTGTCCTAGAAAATAATGTCTTTATATTCAATGACAAGTTTTATCTACAGAAAGTTGGTGTAGCAATGGGCACGGCTTGTGCTAACAGCTACGCCAACTTAGCATTGGCTGCATGGGAAAAAGATCATGTATTAAGTGCTAGCAATAAATATGCTGGCAAAATTGTATGGTATATACGTTTTGTAGATGACGTCTTCCTGTTATGGGATGGTACTAGTGAAGAGTTGCAAGAGATGGTGGAGTACTTACATAGCACCACTGAATTTTTAAGATTCACTAGCCAACATTCCAGGGACTCTATTGAGTTCCTAGATGTTTTGGTTAAGAAGACAGCGTTAGACGAACTTACAACAGGGATGTATAGAAAATCTACATGGAGAAACAGTATCTTACATAAGACTAGTATGCATCCAACATTTGTACACAAAAATGTAGTGAAAGGACAATATATGAGAATAAGCCGCTTACATAATACAGATGAAGGCTTTGTGAAGACAATGACTATATTAGAGAAAGACTTCTTAAACAGAGGTTATAGTAAGAAAGACATAAATGAAAGCTCTAAATATACCATTGAAAATAGGGATGGGAGATGTAAACCGCTCTTCTCAAATACTATAGAAGATGTTAAAAGCAAGGAAGGTCATGATTTTAAAGTTAGATTCCCTATAACTTATTCAAGTGACATCAGAAGGTTCTGTAATATTTTTGAGAAGAATTGGAATGTTTTATTGTCGGATCCTGACTTGAGAGAATTGTTAGAAGATAGACCCAGCTTTTCTTTTAGAAATAAGAGGTCCTTAAAAAGGCAACTATGTTATAAATCCAGAAACAATGAAAGAATGATCCTATCTGATAGGCAGGGGACTTTTCCTTGCAGAAATTGTACAGCATGTGACTATTTATATAATAAATCTACATATAAAAATCCTACACTAGGATTTATAATTGATATAGATTTTTATGCTGACTGCAGAACACAAAATTTGGTTTATTTCAGCTTCTGCACTGTCTGTCATGCCTTTTATATATGCAAAACCAACAGGTGTCTAAAGGAACGTATCCTTGAACACCTTAGAGATATAAGAAATAAAAAAGACACAAGTACTTTAGCTAAACATGTGGAAGAAGAAGATAGGAAACATGTTTAATTTCATGGTTTTAGAAATAATAAATAAAAGTAAGAGGGGAGGTGATATAAGGAATAAGGTAGAGGAAGCCGAACAAAGATGGATTTTACTACTTCAGGCAGATAGGTCTCCTGGATTGAACAATGCTGTTTCCTTGAAACCTTTTTTAAAATCCAGACCACTAAAACATTAAGTAATATGGATTATTACATAAAATGTGTCTGTTATATGTATATTTTATTTCATCTTATGCAGAATATAAGGCAAATTAATGTACTGATGTATGCAATTTTAATTGGTCTATGTCATAGTTCTATATGTGTTTTCATTGGTTAAACCATATTTTAAATACCAATGTTTTAACTGTTTTTTATGAGTCTGAAGAAGCGATCAGCTGACTTAGATCGCGAAAGCGCTTATTCTTGTTTAATAAAGTGGTGTGAAACTGCAAGTGAATCGTTTCCTACCTTGACTACTACATCTCAGTTACAACTTTTGGTTTTATAAAGGGCACTACTGTGAAGCTGCAAGTGATTTATTTCCTGACGTGGATTATTCCATTTTTATCTTCAGCTGTGGTCTAACCATTGGTCTTTTCATTTTTTTCGCTTGAGGTGTATACCAGGCGTTTATCCAGCTTTTGTTTTCTTTCACATGTTTCTTGGACTGTATTTAAAAGCTGGGACATGGCTGAAGGTAATGACAACAATAAGAATCAATGTGAACGACTAGTTGGACTACTACATATATACTCCAACCCCTTGATGCTAAACCCTATTTTTCCAGTGAATGAAAGAGAACAAGTGGACTATGATATGCATAAGAAATTCACTGAACTGTATAGAGATCTGGAGAATAAGTTATATAGCTTTAAAAGGCTACAGTGGCAAAGGTTTCATCTAGAAGCACATTAAAATATAAAATAGTGCCAAGAGGTCACAGAGTATTAAATATGCCTACTTATGGTGAGACCTACCCTGAATTACTTCAAAAATGGCATAACTTAAATTTACAGCTTAGCTATGATTATATGCATTTGCTTATAGAATTTTTTAAACC
This sequence comes from Protopterus annectens, assembly GCF_019279795.1. NCBI lineage: Eukaryota > Metazoa > Chordata > Ceratodontiformes > Protopteridae > Protopterus > Protopterus annectens. The sequence goes on along the minus strand of NC_056737.1, from coordinate 737,737,312 downwards.
ACAAGAAAAAGAGCTAGCCAATGAGATAAAGAGGCTACAAGAACAACTGACTAATAATTTTCCTATAGAGGTACTAGGCAGTAAATTAGATGAACTTGCTGACAGTATACAGGGCTATGATAAGAGGTTGCAGAATACTAAAACTAAAAAATTGCAAAGGGACCTCAATGACTTTCAATGTAAAGAGGTGTTTTCGTGGCCAAGAAGAACAGCTGTGAGTACAGAAAATGTAGAAAAAATTACTACAATACAGATTTCTGAAAATTCAAATATGCATAGTACTGCCCCTTTAAATCAGAATCCCTGTGAGAACAGTGATGTCAGCACAGAGAGAGTATGTATAGAACCTCCCACATTTGAAAATGGTGGAATGGCAAAAGAAACTTTCCAAATGGCTTGCACTAACAGAAGGATGGATTCCAGTGTTAATTCTGATTCAGTAGCTTTTTTGGAGCAAAAGGAAGCTACACAAACCTCAATCCTTCCATTTGTGTTAAAGAAGGCGCTGCCAATAAGGGACAGGTCGAGCAGCAGGAATCAAAGAGGGAGAACGCGATTACAGCAGAGAGAATGAGTGACTCCTGCATATATGAACACCAGGAGCAAGAACCAACAAAAAACTTGGTAATTAATATATCTAGCTTTTCTTTAACTGATGCACAAGCATCGTTGTTAAATAGAGGCCTCAACTTTATTCCAGCACAGAAAACAGTATTAACTGATTTATTAAAAGAGCTGAAGTTATTTTCTCGTAACCTAACACTTAAAACCATGTTTAAAAGAAATGTATTTGATAATACGTTTAAACAACCTAGTGCCTTTGTACCCAAGATACATCCCACAGTTGAAACTTTCACTAATGTGTGTGAACATGAAATTAGAGAGATGCATGCTAAAAATCTTCCACCTAGATTTTATAACTTGAGTAAATCAGAAACTGAAGCACTGTCAGAACTAAAGGATTCTCACAGCATTGAAATTAGGCCTGCTGACAAGGGGGGCAGTGTAGTAGTAATGGATAAGGTTTTTTATTACAAGAAAATGATGGAACTTTTGAATGATACAGATACTTATGTTGAACTAAATGAGAGACAAGTACAAGGTATAATTGACAGGATATCTGTATATATTTTTGACTTATTGATTACTAATTATGTATCAGAGGAATTGTTTGACGACTTTCAGATAGAACATCCAACTATACCCATTATTTATGGTCTACCTAAAATTCACAAAGACATCACACAGCCCCCTATGAGACCTATTGTATCCAGTAAAGGATGGGCCACAGAAGCCATCTCAATTTATATTGAACAAAATTTACAAATAGTCCTAAAATCATGTGAGACTATACTAAGGGATACAAAGGCATTTCTGCGACTGTCATATAATAAGACCAGGAATATTAATAGAAATTATATGTTTGTGACAATGGATGTCACTTCACTGTTCACAGTGATACCGAATAAATGGGGTATTGAGAAAATACGTGATATTCTGACCTTGAAACAAGTTTTTCAAAGCACTAAGATTAATTTGATATGTGAGTTGCTTGATATTGTCCTAGAAAATAATGTCTTTATATTCAATGACAAGTTTTATCTACAGAAAGTTGGTGTAGCAATGGGCACGGCTTGTGCTAACAGCTACACCAACTTAGCATTGGCTGCATGGGAAAAAGATCATGTATTAAGTGCTAGCAATAAATATGCTGGCAAAATTGTATGGTATATACGTTTTGTAGATGACGTCTTCCTGTTATGGGATGGTACTAGTGAAGAGTTGCAAGAGATGGTGGAGTACTTACATAGCACCACTGAATTTTTAAGATTCACTAGCCAACATTCCAGGGACTCTATTGAGTTCCTAGATGTTTTGGTTAAGAAGACAGCGTTAGACGAACTTACAACAGGGATGTATAGAAAATCTACATGGAGAAACAGTATCTTACATAAGACTAGTATGCATCCAACATTTGTACACAAAAATGTAGTGAAAGGACAATATATGAGAATAAGCCGCTTACATAATACAGATGAAGGCTTTGTGAAGATAATGACTATATTAGAGAAAGACTTCTTAAACAGAGGTTATAGTAAGAAAGACATAAATGAAAGCTCTAAATATACCATTGAAGATAGGGATGGGAGATGTAAACCGCTCTTCTCAAATACTACAGAAGATGTTAAAAGCAAGGAAGGTCATGATTTTAAAGTTAGATTCCCTATAACTTATTCAAGTGACATCAGAAGGTTCTGTAATATTTTTGAGAAGAATTGGAATGTTTTATTGTCAGATCCTGACTTGAGAGAATTGTTAGAAGATAGACCCAGCTTTTCTTTTAGAAATAAGAGGTCCTTAAAAAGGCAACTCTGTTATAAATCCAGAAACAATGAAAGAATGATCCTATCTGATAGGCAGGGGACTTTTCCTTGCAGAAATTGTACAGCATGTGACTATTTATATAATAAATCTACATATAAACATCCTACACTAGGATTTATAATTGATATAGATTTTTATGCTGACTGCAGAACACAAAATTTGGTTTATTTCAGCTTCTGCACTTTCTGTCATGCCTTTTATATAGGCAAAACCAATAGGTGTCTAAAGGAACGTATCCTTGAACACCTTAGAGATATAAGAAATAAAAAAGACACAAGTGCTTTAGCTAAACATGTGGAAGAAGAAGATAGGAAACATATTTTTAATTTCATGGTTTCAGAAATAATAAATAAAAGTAAGAGGGGAGGTGATATAAGGAATAAGGTAGAGGAAGCCGAACAAAGATGGATTTTACTACTTCAGGCAGATAGGTCTCCTGGATTGAACAATGCTGTTTCCTTGAAATCTTTTTTAAAATCCAGACCACTAAAACATTAAGTAATATGGATTATTACATAAAATGTGTCTGTTATATGTATATTTTATTTCATCTTATGCAGAATATAAGGCAAATTAATGTACTGATGTATGCAATTTTAATTAGTCTATGTAGTAGTTCTATATGTGTTTTCATTGGTTGAACCATATTTTAAATACCAGTGTTTTAACTGTTTTTATGAGTCTGAAGAAGCGATCAGCTGACTTAGATTGCGAAAGCGCTTACTCTTGTTTAATAAAGTGGTGTGAAACTGCAAGTGAACCGTTTCCTACCTTGACTACTACATCTCAGTTACAACTTTTGGTTTTATAAAGGGCAATACTGTGAAGCTGCAAGTGATTTATTTCCTGACGTGGATTATTCCATTTTTATCTTCAGCTGTGGTTTAACCATTGGTCTTTTCATTTTTTTCACAATAAGCCCTATGTCATGTGCAATAACCATGTATCAGTATAGTACAGATAACTAGATATGTAGGAGTTCTAATCTCAGTCCTGGCAAATGTAAGAGTGTGTGTGTGTGTGTGTGTGTGTGTGTGTGTGTGTGTGTGTGTGTGTGTGTGTGTGTGTGTGTGTATTTGTAGGATAGAGTATTTTGAGGCCTTTCTCTCCCAGTACACTTCTCATTGTCATGCTTTACAAGATCTGGTGATGTCATACACCCTAGAAGTACCTTGGGACACTCTTCAACCTTATAAGCTTTGTGCTGTATGCAATAACTGCATAACACTGAAGTACCAACAACTAGATAGGTAGGGGCTCAAAACTCAATACTAGCAACTCTGATACTGTGTGTGTGTGTGTGTTTGAGAACAGTATTCTGTGTGTATGTGTGTGTGTGTGTGTGTGTGTGTGTGTGTGTGTGTGTGTGTGTGTGTGTGTGTGTGCATGTATGTGCGTGTGTGTGTTGTGGGTTTTACCATTTTGAGGTGTGTTCTACCCATTATACTTCCCTGTCCTCTTTACAAGGGTTGCTGATGTCATCCACCATAGAAGAATCTGTATACACTTCTCAGCCCTATAACCCCTGTACCGTGTGCAATAACTGTGTAATACTACAGTAGAATTAATTAGGTAGGCAGGGGGTCTAGCCTCAGTTTTGGAAAATGTGTGTGTGTGTGTGTGTGTGTGTGTGTGTGTGTGTGTGTGTGTGTGTGTGTGTGTCTGTGCGCGTGTGTGTGTAAGTGTGTGTGTAAGTGTTTGTAAATGTGTATATTTGTAGGTATCAATATTTTAAGGACTTTCCTTCCCAACACACTTCCCCATTGTTATACTTTACAAGGGCTGGTGATGTGATACACCTTAGAAGTAACTTGGGACACTTTTCAATCCTATTAAGCTCTGTGGTGCATGTGATAACTGTATAATACTGTAGTACCAACAACTAGATAGGTAGAGCTTCTAAACTCAACACTGACAACTGTGTGTGTGTGTGTGTTTGTGTGTGTGTGTGTTTGAGAACAGTATTGTGTGTGTGTGTGTGTGTGTGTGTGTGTGTGTGTGTGTGTGTGTGTGTGTGTGTGTGTGTGTGTTTGAGAACAGTATTGTGTGTGTGTGTGTGTGTGTGTGTGTGTGTGTGTGTGTTTATAGGATGAAGTATTTTGAGGAATGTCATACCCACAGCACTTCCCAGCGTTGTACTTTAGCAGCCCTGCTGATGTCATTCACCTTAGAATTACCTTTTGCACTTGTAAACCCTATAAACTCTGTAGTGCATATGATAGCTGTGTAACACTAGACTACAAATAACTAAATAGGTAGGGGTTCTAACCTCAGTCCTGGCATATATAAGTGTGGGTGGTAGGTGTGTGGGTGGATGTAGGAATAAGAGTTTTAGTCCTTTCCCACCAAGTACACTTCCCATTGCCCTACTTTACAAGATCTGCTGATGTCATTCACCTTAGGTGTACCTTTGGACTAGCCCCAGCCCTGTAAGCTCTGTAGTGCATGCGATAACTGTGTAACACTATAGTAGAAATAACTAGATAGGTATGGGTTCTAACCTCAGTCATGTCATATGTAAGTGTGGGTGTGTGTGCAGGAATAAGAGTTTTAGTCATTTCCCACCCAGTACACTTCCCATTGCCCTACTTTACAAGATCTGCTGTTGTCATTCACCTTAGAAGTACCTTTGGACAAGCCTCAGCCCTATAAGCTCTGCAGCACATACGATAATTGTGTAACACTATAGTACAAATAACTAGACGGGCAGGGGTTCTACTGTCAGTACTGGTAAATGTCTGTGTGTGTGTAAGTGTGTAGGTTCATATGATAAAGTGTTTGTGGACCTTCCCATCCACAACATTTCCCAGTGCTCTAACTTTACAAGGGGTGCTGATGTCATTTACCTTAAAAGTACTGTTGGACAACCCTCAGCCCTATAAGCTCTATGTCATGTGCAATAACCATGTAACAGTATAGTACAGATAACTAGATATGTAGGAGTTCTAATCTCAGTCCTGGCAAATGTAAGAGTGTGTGTGTTTGTGTGTCTGTGTGTGTGTGTGTGTGTGTGTGTGTGTGTGTGTGTGTGTGTGTGTGTGTGTGTAAGTGTAAGTGTGTATATTTGTAGGACAGAGTATTTTGAGCCCTTTCTCTCCCAGTACACTTCTCATTGCCATGCTTTACAAGATCTGGTGATGTCATACACCCTAGAAGTACCTTGGGACACTCTCCAACCCTATAAGCTCTGTGCTGCATGCAATAACTGCATAACAACGAAGTACCAACAACTAGATAGGTTGGAGCTCAAAACTCAATACTAGCAACTCTGATACTGTGTGTGTGTGTGTTTGAGAACAGTATTCCTTGTGTGTGTGTGTGTGTGTGTGTGAGTGTGTGTGTGTGTGTGTGTGTGTGGGCGCGCACGTGTGTGTGTGTGTGTGTGTGTAAGTGTTTGTAAATGTGTTTATTTGTAGGTATCAATATTTTAAGGACTTTCCCTCCCAGCACACTTCTCCATTGTTATTCTTTACAAGGGCTGGTGATGTGATACACCTTAGAAGTACCTTGGGACACTTTTCAATCCTATTAAGCTCTGTGGTGCATGTGATAACTGTATAATACTGTAGTACCGACAATTAGATAGGTAGCACTTCTAAACTCAATACTGGCAACTGTGGTACTCTGTGTGTGTGTGTGTGTGTGTGTGTGTGTGTGTGTGTGTGTGTGTGTGTGTGTGTGTGTGTTTGAGAACAGTATTGTGTGTGTGTGTGTGTGTGTGTGTTTGGCTGAGGCCATATCTTCTGGGAGTGTAGGTCTTACCATTTTGAGGTGTGTTCCAGACATTACACTTCCCACTGCCCTCTTTACTAGGGCTGCTGATGTCATCCACCATAGATGTACCTGTATGCACTTCTCAGCCCTATAAGCCCTGTGCCGTGTGCAATAACTGTGTAATACTATAGCACAATTAATTAGATAGGCAGGGGGTTTAGCCTCAGTTCTGGCAAATGTGTGTGTGTGTGTGTGTGTGTGTGTGTGTGTGTGTGTGTGTGTGTGTGTGTGTGTGTGTGTGTGTGTGTATAAGTGTGTTTGTAAGTGTGTATATTTGTAGGATACAGTATTTTGAGGCCTTTCCCTCCCAGTACACTTCCCCATTCCATACTTTACAAGGGCTGGTGATGTTATACACCTTAGAAGTACCTGGGGACATACTTCAACCCTATAAGCTCCATAATGCATGTGATAACTGCATAACATTGTAGTACCAACAACTAGAAAGGTAGGGGTTATAACTTCAATACTGTGTGTGTGTGTGTGTGTGTGTGTGTGTGTGTGTGTGTGTGTGTGTGTGTGTGTGTGTGTGTGTGTGTGTTTGGCTGAGACCATATTCTCTGGGGGTGCGGGTTTTACCATTATGAGGTATGTTCCACCCATTACACTTCCTACTGCCCTCTTTACTATGGCTTCTGCTGTCATCCATCATAGAAGTACCTGTATACACTTCTCAGCTCTATAAGCCCTGTGCCATGTGCAATAACTGTGTAATACTATAGCACAATTAATTAGATAGGCAGGTGGTCTAGCCGCAGTTCTGGCAAATGTGTGCATGTCTGTGTGTGTGTGTGTGTGTGTGTGTGTGTGTGTGTGTGTGTGTGTGTGTGTGTGTGTGTGTGTTTGTAAGTGTGTACATTTGTAGGATACAGTATTTTGAGGCATTTCCCTCCCAGTACACTTCCTCATTGCCATACTTTACAAGGGCTGGTGATGTTATACACCTTAGAAGTACCCTGGGGCACTCTTGAACCCAATAAGCTCCATAATGCATGCGATAACTGCATAACATTGTAGTACCAAGAACTAGATAGGTAGGGGTTCTAAATTCGATACTGTGTGTGTGTGTGTGTGTGTGTGTGTGTGTGTGTGTGTGTGTGTGTGTGTGTGTGTGGTTGTGTGTGTGTGTCAGAGAAGCCTATTCTCTGTGACTGTTGTGTGTGTCTGTATACCATTTTAAGGCCTGTTGACTCCCTCACCATGGTATTAGTTTGCAGAGCCAGTTAATGGCATCTACTGTACATGCAACATGTTAAACTGTACAGCCCATACCAGCCATCTGTACATATGTATATGGAATACACTGATGTTTACAACCAATATGTTGTGTGTCGCCCCTAACAATGGGCATTTATGAGACACATTGCCAAACTGTCATAGTCACTGTAGTAATAGACATGGCAGCAGCAGACATCATACCTGTCTGAAACATAATGCTGATAGACAGACTGTTACCCTATCACTGTATCACATCACCTTGCAGCAGTCTACAGACAGACATCAGGTGAATGCCATATGTGAAGCTGGGGCAAACAGCAAACATTGGGCACACCCATCATATATTGCTGTGATACACATGGGAAATGGATAGTGGAACATGTTATGCAACTGAATGCACCTTCCACAAGGTATGTGTTGTTACATGACAGCTGTCATTAGCCTACAATGTTAGTCTGTCATGGTTTTACCAGATGTTGGCCAGAAAACCACATGTACATGACCAATGTGAAGAAATCATGTGTCAGAGATCAGAACAATCTGCACACATATGCAGAGCTCATAGGTATGGCCGCCATCTGTACCCATACCTCCCAAGCTGTTGGAGCAAGGGCTGCTCACAAAGCCATATATAATGGGGTGACAAAGGACACATAAAAGGGACATCTGTCAAATATTGCTCCAACAAACATATAACGGTGACTTCTAAATGATGCAAACCACCCAATGTTACAGGCACCTTTGCATAAAGGTATTCCAAAGTATCCACAAAGTAAACACAAAATCCATGAACTGCAAAGGTGAGGCTTCAGAATAGATAGTCTGAATGGTATGAAGTATGCAACTCATACTGTCATTATGTTATGACTGCAGCCCATAATGGTTTGGCAACAATATGCCAGACAGTCACAGGTTTATGAGAAAATGCACTACCGATATGTGGCATGCATCAGGACAGTCTGTGTAAACTGTATGGTTGACAGGTATGTCTGAACCACCCTGCAGGTTGCAGTCCATGTTTGGCAGGGTGTACCTGTGCTGACAACTTAAACAGTTAAAAGAGGTCCCAGAACTGTGGGACAAGAAACATGTCATACAGGTCTGCACTGATTACATAGAGACATGATTGCACATCAGAAGCACATTAATGTCATAAAAAAATCTGTAAGTGAAAGTAATGTCATACAAAGAAGGTGTCATACTAGCATACCAGATGACATCCTGTGTGTTGCACTTGCCTTGCACATGCTATGTGCTGCCAACTGTCACATTACTACAACCACACACATTGCATGTTGCCTATGCGTGTGCAATATGTAGACATGAGAAGGCCAGTGACTACTATGTACCCACAAGATAGGTGAATCTGTTGGGGTTAAGGTCATGGCTAGGCTTGTGAGGGACCTAGTGCCAGTACTCCGGTAACCTCCTTTGTATGTATAAGCCTGTGGTACTACAAAGCACTGAGGTGACATGTATGAAGGCTTGCTGTCTGTGACAAGGGATATGTATGCAAGGTCACACTGTCTGCCAACAGTGTCCCTCACACACTGTTGCATGCATACACACCTGGTAAACATGTACATATACAGCTGTACCTTGGCTATGAAACGGTTGATGTGTTTCCACTCTGCCATACTCCATGTTGGTAATGTCTGCAGGGCCACAGCCTGCAGAGACACAAACAACTGGTACACAACAGAATACAGCATGTCAGACTACATTCAGTCAGCTGTACTAACACCAATAATGCATCATGGCTAATAAGGTACATAGACTTTGATGTGTACCCATAACAAATGTAAGCAGACAGCACCTTACACAGCATTACATAGCTACACTGTACTATATTCACCCTGTGCATCAAACCCATATTAGCCTGTCCTTGCATCAATGATATGGATGACAGGGATGTGGCACAGCTATCACCATATGCACAGGGTGTGGTATGGGTTTGCCAGAGGTCTAGGCTGGGCCATACAGTTGACATCATGTGTGTGTGTTTGGAAAGATGTTCTAGAAATGGACTGTGCAGAGGTGCTGTGTGTGTCTGGTAGTGATCTGTGTGTGATAGAGATGTGTGTGTGTGTGTGTGTGTGTGTGTGTGTGTTTGTATGCACACAGTCATGTCATGTGGCTGCCCTACATAGGGGTATGTTGGACAGCTGTGGACCATACATGGCAGGGTGTACAATTCACCGTCTCCATCCATGGACATGGGAAATGGTCCTGCAAGGGGTATCACTGGCACCACCAGGCCCAAGGTTAGATGCAGTACAACTCCTCAATGGTGACTGCTGTCTGATGGATCCATGTTCCTGACAGGACTGGCCAGGACCACGTACCCATGGCCTGCTCCAATGTGATGTGGACACCACCCCCCTTTGGTAGTGCTAGTGGTACTGCCACTATGGGAGTGTGAATATGCATGGCCCCGTAGACTCACAACTGATCTCGGTGCTGACCTACATCCATGTGGCTGTCGCCCATCTCCCACCACATGCTCCAGCATGGACATTCCATGTTCAAGGATGCCAAGGTCTCACTCCACCGTCCGTTCATGACCTCAGTATTGTGACGTGTGGCCTCCACAAGGTCATGTAGGTCATCACGGATGCCAGGAAGAGTTGTATCCAAGACCCTGAGTATTTGTCTGGTGTTGCGTTACTTACGTGCCTATGCCTCCATGACAGACCAAATCATGCGTCTGGTGACACCTGCTGTGTCACTTGTGACAGGGGCTTGATGGGCAGCAGTCCTCCTTCAAGCACCCCTGTCCATCCGCCTGTGTGGGACCTTGACTGCACTCTGCCTATGGCTAGTGTCTACACTCACACTTACTATAGTCACCACACTAGCCTGTTCCATGCCACCTCCCACCAACTGTCCATTATCTGTGGCCACTAAGGACAGGGTATGTGTGGGCATTGTGACTGTGTGTGGGGACATTGTGGGTGACAGTGGGATGTCAACCGATGGCACAGATTCAGCCCCTGACAATCACACCTGTGCCTCACTATGACTACCATCATTGTCAGAGTCTGCAGAGACACTGACAACAGGTTCTGAGCAGGAGGGACCATGACCACCATGTCCACCTGTGAGGGGAAGACAACATATGTAAATTGATGCCTGCAGTATAAGGTGTGCTGGTACATACACACAGACACACACACACACACACACACACACACACACACACACACACACACACACACACACACACACACACATACAGGTGAGGTGGTACAAAGGCACTACACAGACCTCACAATATCCAAATGGTGACATGCACAACAGACAGACCACAAAATATACACTCTGGAGAGGCCCTCAACATCATGCAGTGCAGCCATTTCCACTTAATGTTACTACTAATATACACCTCTGAGATACATGAGTAGTGTTAGTAGGTGATGGGCCTGCACCTAGCAGACACTGGACCCATGTACACATTATTGATGTTCACCTGTATAGCACAGTGGCAACTCCTACAGAACATACCTCTCAACTGTACAGACTTTCACAGAATGTCTACATGTCTGGCTCATATTTTTGGTCTGTTCCTCATAAATCCTCTGTTTGTCTGACACATTACTGGGATGATCTGGGGATTTATGTCACTAATTAATGACATACATTTCAGTTTCAGACTTCAAAGCCTGCACTAAATGTATGCTAAAACAAATCTGGTTACTCTAACAACTTTCTAAGCTTACAGTGGATATAATATGTGTACACACCCCTGTTAACATGCCAGGATTTTGTGATATATAAAACGAGACCACAATAAATCATTTCAAAAACTCTCCCACCTTTGATGTGACCTATAACCTGTGCAATCCAATTGAAAAACAAACAAATCTGTTACGGGTAAGCTATAGCAAATGAAATACGTACAATAGGCTAGTTGCCTAAGTGTGCACACCCTTAAACTAATACTTTGTTGAAGCACCTTTTGATTTACAGAATTCAGTCTTCTTGGGAAGGAGTCTATCATCATGGCACATCTTGACTTGGCAATATCTGCCCACTCTTCCTTGCTAAAGCCCTCCAACTCTGTCAGATTGCAAGGGCATCTCTTGTGCACAGCCTTCTTTAGGTCACCCCACAGATTTTCTATTAGATTCCGGTCTGGGCTCTGGCTGGTAAATTCCAAAACTTTGATTATTTTCTGGTGAAGCCATTCATTTGTTGATTTGGATGTATGCTTTGGGTCATTGTTGTGCTGACAGGTGAAAGTCCTCTTCATCTTCAGCTTTCTAGCAGACTCCTGAAGGTTTTGGGCCAAACGTGACTGGTATTTGGAACTGGTCATAATTCCCTCTGCCTTGACTAATGCCCCAGTTCCAGATTATGAACTACAACCCCAAAGCAGGACACTGCCACCACTATGCTTTAGCATGGGGATGGTATTCTTTTGGTGAGGTGAAGTGTTGTTTTTGCGCCATATGTACCTTTTGGAATTGTGGCCAAACAGTTCAACCTTGGTCTCATTAGACTATAAAACATTTTTCCACATGCATTTGGGAGGATTGACATATTGTTTTCACATTTTAGCCAGGCCTGGATGTTGTTCTGTGTGAGAAAAGGCTTCCATCTTCCAATCCTACTCCATAGGCTTGACATATGGAGAATATGGGAGATTGTCGTCACATGTAGTACACAACCAGTACTTGTCAGAGATTCCTGCAACTCATGCAGTGTTTCTGTAGGTCCACTGGCAGCCTCCCTGACCAGTGTTTGTCTTGTCTATTCATCAGATATGGAGGGATGTCCAGTTCTTTGCAACATCACTGTTCCATATTTTCTCCCCTTTTTGATGAATGTCTTCACTGTGTTACATGTTATATGCAATGCTGTTGAAATGTTTTTGTACCCTTCTCCTGGCTGATACCTTTTAACAATGAGATCCCTTTGATGCTTTGTAAGCTCTCTGCGAACCATGGCTTTTGTTGTAGCAGGAACTGAGTAAATGTCAGGGAAATCCTACTAGGACAGTTGACCATTATTAGGTGTTAATCAGAGTCTCTTTTATTGATGGCAGGGGTGTACCCAAGAAAACTGTATGCTGTAATTAGATCAAAAGGTGCTTCAGCAAAGTATTATTTTAAGGCTGTGCACCCTTATGCATCCAGCTTATTGTACGTTACTTATTTTTCATATTTATTCCCCTAACATATTTGTTTGTTTTTCAATTGAATTGTACAGGTTATATGTCACATTAAAGGTGGGAAGAGTTTTGAAATGATTCAGTGTGGTCTCATTTCGCATATAACAAGAACTTGCCATTTTAACAGGGGTGCATACACCTTTTCTATCTACTGTATAAGAGTAATGTTTAAAATATGCCACTAGTTTTGGGCCTTTGTCCCCCCATTTTGTCAGTCTTTGTCTAGATTTGTTGCACTGACAGGTTGTAAGGTATGCTACAGATATGTCACATCTTCTGCAAATAGGCCCCTGTGATGCAATAAGGTTAATCCCACCATAAGTAAACATGCACATATCACAATATGGCTAAGAGTGACAGTTGTATGCATGGTAAAATGCATGCTTTTAACATGCCTGGGGGTATTGGTGAGCCACACCAGGACAATTTCATACTCACTGGCTTCAGGCTGCTGTCCCACATCCAGACCAGAGGGACCTATGTGATTGTGGGAGAGAGGTATTGTAAGCAGACTCACATGTGGCATTGGTACAAGATGAATTCTGCTTTTCTGCACATGTACAGTACAAGCTGTGATACTACACAATTTGCTGTCCTTCACCATACATATGCATCTAGATACTCTACGGATGCCAGTATGGCTGCTATAGTAATAGATTGATGTCCACTGGGACCTTCCCTGCATGCTCCTCGCCTGGTGTCTGGGTGCCACCCACCTCAACAATGTGGGTATCTTGACTCTGCTGTTGTTGTGTGGTGGGTGTCCCAAGGTTGACAAGGAGCTCCTCCATAGGTGTAAGTAGGGCCTGTGTAACAGGACCCCCACCTGTGGCTATGCGGTCCCTGCCCAAAGCAGCAGCCCTTTGGCAGGCATGGCAGATTAGGTCAGTCGCACGATGCCTGACTTGTTCATAAGTCCATGCGTGCTGACCCATGTTGTTTACCTTGTGGATGAGGTCAGCCCACAGGGTGGTTGGCTCCCACAGATGCATTTAGCTACAGGCAAACATCACCCCATGGTGCTGCAGTATGGTGTTGACAATTGCTGACGTCTCTGCGTCTGAGTATGGTGGCTGTCTGGCATGCTGCATGTCACCTGGAAGACATAAACAGGGAAACACATCACAAGACCTATACATTGGTCAACATTATTTACAGAACCTGCACATCTGCACAGTATGAGCTTGTATTAAACTCCTGGTCATGATGTGTCATGCTCCCCCCAATGAGGACCAGTAAATTGCATAGTCCTCCATTCATCATTCACTTTTGTGCAGAGGGATGACAGTGGGCATCATCCATGCAGATGGGATGTTGATGGTGCTCGGGCTTTGTTTGACTACAGTGTGTAATGGAGCTGGGAGCACATGCCTGAGTTCATGTAGGATGGAGACAGGAATGTAATCAGGTCCCATGGAGACTTAATTTTGTTGCCTTTGAGTAGGCATGATGAGGGGAGGGGTGCGGATGCTGTGCATATCCACCTATACTGATGGAGGGACAGGGGGGTGATGTTTTTACTTAACCTGTTTGCAGCAGGTTGGCTATACCTATGGCATGTGTATATATGGTGTGATTGCACACCAGTACAGGGTGGGTTGGGTTGTTGCCTCTGAGACTGAAGACATATATGACAATGGCCTTGTGATTGGCCTTGGTGGATGTGTCCAATTAGTACTCATAGTAAGCCTTAAAGTGATTCACCTGTGATCTTATATGCTTGTTCAGACAAAGGTGGACTTGCTTCCAAGTTGGTGCCTGCTCCTACTTGGCTCTGTATAGCCAATATAGTGACCTATCCTGTGGTTTGTGTATTGCTGTTGTCCACCAAAATGGATAACTCTACCTTGGTGGAGGTGGGTTTTACGAGTCAGGTACTGCTGAGCCCATACAGCTATGTAGGTGCTCATACAGCTGTTTTATTAGGCATGGACATGAGGTCATAACACAGTTGGACACCTCCAATTTCAACCTGATAATTATGCTTATTCTAGTACCCATTTCTGTGTCAGGGCAATGCAACACCCAGTAACTGTAGACATTTATGTTTGTTGGATGCACTGAAACTATGATTACATAAGTGTACAACATGTACAGCTTATTTACCTGATGTTTTGCATCACATGTCTGTTGTTTTGAGGCTTCCAGCTACACCTGCTCATGCATACATGTGCACAGGTAATACCTTATATATATTTCTGTTCCATGTCAGTATGGCACACTGTATTTACACACTTGCCGCTCAGTCATACCTCTCAGCCTGTTAGAGCAGGACATCTGGACATTAGCACACATAAATGGGGGGCAACAGCCAAAACTAGTGACACCTTATTAATATTGCTGTGACACACTTAAGTCAGTTGATAGCACAGTAGGCTTTGCATTCATAGAAATACCCTGGAGGATGCTTGACATTCATATGTATGCTATTATGTTCTGATGTCAGTCTTCACAGATTTGCCAATGATTTGCCACACATAACACAAATCTATGAGGAAATGACTACAACTATGAGGCACACATGGTCAGTGTGCAGAATACTGGACAGTTGAATGGTATGAGCTCAGTATATGACACGCAGTTCAACACACACTTCTGCGACAGTAGTTTACTATGCACATACCCTGTGTAGGTCTCTTAGATTTGTAAGACAAACATGTGTATCATAGTTGTATTCACAAGTAAAATATGGATATTTACGACATCCCAGTAGCTGGCCTAGCAGAGTCACACTCAGTACTGTTCAACAGACACTCCAATAGTACTCATATGTGAGTCGACGTTTCCTGGGGTGATTCAGGGGCCTGAGCTGTGATGTACGTCACTGCAGACAGAGCCAGATGCTATGGCCATAGGTGCTGTTCAGCAATATATTGGTACAGCAAGTCTTGTTGAGACATGTTTGTTTAACTTCCCATTTCCCATTATTGCATGTACCCTACTGCATTCCATTACATGCTTACTTGTTTGGCATACCTTTTTTTCCAAGTATTCCTGTATTTTCTTTTTTTTTTCTTCTTTCTTTCTTTCTTTCTTTCTTTCTTTCTTTCTTTCTTTCTTTCTTTCTTTCTTTCTTTCTTTCTTTCTCTCTCTCTTTCTCTGTCTACACATGTAGAAGTATAGACCTGTTTTGCATAGGCAGTAGCTTGCCTTCTGTAGGTAATGCTCATGAGCAGGTGATGGCCTGTGTACCATCTGGTGTCCCCCACTTGCTAATTGCATGAGGAACAGCTGTGTTGTTATTCCAATAGCCAATGGCATGGCAACACACTCCTATAATTGAGTACTTCATGTGGGCATTGCCCCTTTTCCTTGCCTTTGAGGAAGACATCATGGAGCTGTGTGAACTACAGCATCATAGGGGGTAGGTGGAAATACCTCTTACAGCATGACATTTGGAGACAGCCCAACAAAATGGGGGAGAAGATTCCAGACTTAGGGACAGAATGTAAGTATTGTTGTTATACAGTTGGAATAATGCTAGATTAACAGGGTTTGTGTGCATATGCATTTTCTGCATGATTTCAGGTCTGACAGCATTATGTGGATGACATAACTCTCAACTGTAGGGCTATCCATAGAATGGACAGAGGTTTGACTCTTATGTTTGGTCTGTTCCTCAGACAGTTTTTTTTTCTTTGGAAATCAGTAGGATACTGTGGGGGTTGCAGTCAGTAATTTCTAACATCCATTTGTGTTTCTGACTTCATATCCTTCAAATAAGATATGTTACAACAAACCCTGTTACACCAGCAACTTTCTCTGTTTATAACAGCAATATTTCAAATATGCCCCTGTTTTGGGGCCTCTGTCCCCTGATTATGTCAGGTTTTGTCCAGATGTCATGCACTAAGAGGTTGATAGGTATGGTATGCTATTATTTAGTGCCTTCATTCCTGATATCATCTCAGTGATGTAGCAGTATCCCTGACATGTTATGAGGAAGAGGCCATATATATGAGGCCAAGGCCTGGACATTCTGTGGGAATCTGTACAGTTGAGAGGTCTGTGTATGTTTGGCCATTGTTAACAGACTGACAGGATTGTATAGCAGTGTAGTGTGTAAATGTAAGATGGGCTGTGTAGGGAGCAGGGTAGATGTGAGTGTCATGGGTCTTTTTCTGTCTGACTGTGCATGCTCCTCCAGTTTCTGGTGGTCTATCGGCTGTATATGTTTGTAGAGGCAGACTGAGATATGTCCTGTACCACCTCAGGATTCCTACTACACTGTGACTTGGGGCAGTATATGTAGGGGTAGTGTGTGAGTGGCAAACAGGATATATTTGTTCACACAGTCGTTATACTGTAGTCTTCAGTTGGCTTACCGGTATGTCGCTATGACTGCAGTGCAATTGGTTGTGGGTATGCACTTTCACACCAATGTCTGTTTTTCACTACTGTTACATCCCTGTAGTGCCTGATATATTTGCAAATGCATGTATAATTCCTCATAGCTGATTTGGGTAGTGTTGTGTTAGTCTGACTGTAGTTTGAACGGTAATTGGTGATATGCTTGACAGGTTTCCTCTAATGTTATGTTATGTATGTCCATATATTCGTAGGATGTCCAGTTGTCTGGCTCATATCTTTGATCTGGTCCCCATAACTGTTGTGTATTTCTAACAAATCAGTGGGATGATGTGCAGACTGAAGTCACTAACTAATGAGAAGCAATTGAGTCCCGGACTTGTGATATTTCAGACGATATATGTTAGAACAGACGGTGTTACTGCAGCAGCTTTATCAGCTTATCTACTCAAGTATTTCAGATATGTCCTTATTTTCATGCCTTTGTCCCCCCACTTTGTCAGGCTTGGCCCAGATTCATCGCACTAAGGTGTTCTGAGCATACCTCTCGCATGCTCGGATTGTCACAGAATGTCCAGGTTTTTGGCTCATATTTTTTTTCAGTTCCACAAATTATTTGTGTTATAGCCTTCAGAAAATGTATGTTGCAACAAACTCTGTTACACTAGCAACTTTCTAAGTTTATAAGAGCGATATTTAAAATATGTCCATAATTTTGGCCCATTGTCCAACCATTTTGATAGCCTTTGTCCAGATTTCTTGCACTAAGAGGTTGAGAACTATGGTTCTGAGGTATGACTAAACTACATGTTATATACACACACATATATATATATATATATATATATATATATATATATATATATATATATATATATATAAAATGTAAATATATGTTATGTACATATATTTTCATATATATGTACTTCCATACATATTTATATATGAATAAGTATATTTACAAGACCTGACTGATTCCACAGAGCTTTTTCCCTACTGTTGAATGACTCTACTGCATGATTTGTTTGAAAAAGCATCAGAAAGTCTTGCAACTCAAATGGTGTAGTGGTGCATTGCTCTGCCTACAGTGTACAGGGTCCTGGGTTTGAAACTTGGCTGTGCTGGATATTTTGTTGCTGGGCAGAACAAGAGCTAACGGAGACAGAGTGATTAAGACATTTTTATGCAGTTATAAGTGTATTTACAAAGTTGTGTGCGAAGCTAAGCAATGCTAATAGACGGTTAAGTCCTCATTAAAGAAAAGACAAAATGGTGATAGGAAAGTGGTGAAATGGGGGTAAGCAGGGGGTAAAACATTAGGAAAACCAGCTAAGGATGCTCAGGATGGCTGTAGGAAAGGTCCATAGCTCTACATTTCTTCTGCAACAACAGCTGTGAATAATGTGTAGAATTTGGAATTTACAGCCTCACACCCCACAGATAGGGGTGTTGGAAACAGACATTTGCAGAATAATTGTTGGGTAGATTGACTAATTTCACTGTGCATGGGGGCAAAATGTAAAGCTATGTATGGGGCAATGATTTTTTTGTGGGACAGATGCCCTTTTTTAGGTGAGAGTGGGATTTTGGGGAAGAGCTGTAGGTATGTTTGGGGAGGTAGGTTTGGTAGGATAGGTAGCATCTGCAGACAGACAAGACACACAAGACAGCAGACAGGGTTGGTATATGACACATGAGGGGGTAACCACCTTGCATGGGGATGGTGGTTGGGAATCAGAGGACCATGAGCCCCCAAATGGATACAGTGGCACTGAAGTCCCCACCCATGGGCAGTCACTACTGCACCTTCACAGCCCCGAAGGTGGCTGTGCTGGGGGGTGGACAAGAGGGGCAGCCTGCACCTTGAGGTGCACCAAGTGGTCCTCCCTCTGCCCACCCAACTTGGAGCAGATGATGCTACTCACCATACCCCGGAACATTCTGTGGGTGACGGGTTCCTCTCTACGTCCATGCCCAGGGGGGTACAGGCCCCATCCCCTGAGGTGGTTACACCCAAAGCTGGTGCAGGACCAGTGGAGGAGGATGTACCAGCTTGGGTCCCAGGCGTGCTTGGGCCCAGTGCCATAGTCAGATGGGGTGGGACAGGCAGATCCGCCAGGATCTAACTTCCCAAATGTCCTATGATGGTGTGGTTTTCCCAGCTATATTGGTTAGTCATGAACAACACATTGCAAAATTAGTTTTAACAACATACATGGGTATTCAGATTAACCCAAACCAACATATTTGAAACAGTTGCATAGCAAACAGAGCACATGCATAAATGGAACAACAATAAGCATTTTAACAGCATGCAAGTTACATTGATGGCAACAGGCCAACAATAATGGTATCTGAACAAGGTATGTTAATATGCAACAAATGAAATATATGAACAATAACAGAACACATGTCCCAACAATAGGTTTTGAGAACAACATACCCATAGTATATGAATAATAATTATTGATGCAGATGATGGCTGGGGGAGAAAACAAAAAGTCCATTAACAACTGTATTGGCTTTTATTTTTTACAGTGGTACTGCTCAATACTCTACAGGTTTGCCCTCACTTTACATCTGCCTGTGGACCATAGCTTCTGTGGCACATGCATACCTGTTAGATTGTCAACCTGTAATAGTATGTGGCAGACAGGGTAAACTGTGGCTACTTTACTGGAGCAGGCTTGTACATGTCAGTGTTACATACTTGACAAAGAAGGGGTACCCTGCAATGATGTTGTGTGAGTCTGCTACTAACATAGTCCACATGGATTCTTATCTGTGTCCAAGGTGATTGGCAGCAGTGACCACTAGCCATAACAGATGAAACTTGAGAGACATCATTGAGAAGAGGGCATGGTGTATGTACCTATCCTGCTGTCATTTGCAGGCATGGGGTTAGACAGTAGGACAGTTGTGCATGGTGTATTGTTATGCTCTTCAAACAGCTACTACAAACATTTCATTACCTGTAAGACCTGTGGAGAAAATATCGGTTACCATTATTTGACTGTTTCTACAAATATTCTGGATTTCTTGAGTGTATATATGCACATATCTTAGTACCATTTCTTAGATTTGTACCCTGTCTGGGTGTGCTAAAATGAATTACAAGGTTGGTTCTCACCACACTGAGCTACTAGGGAACCGCTGTCTCTTGTTTGACTGTTTTCTACCTACTCCTCTGTGGGTTAGACAGTCTGACCTTGTAATCCTGAGATTCATGCATGACAGATAGTTACTGTCCTGTGTAGTAATCCTTTGAAATTATACAATCTGGAAAGGAAAGTTTAACACAAGGCACTGCAACAGGGGACGCACTATAATACATTTGAAATTAGTATTCAGAGTTCAGATGTTAGTGCATAACATATGTCATATTTCATGTATATCTTGATTTACAGCTCCATATTCTACTGTTTTGCATACTAGCTGATTCTCAGAACAACCTCTGTTAATTCATGCTGTCAAAACCATATTTTCTGTGCATAACCTGTACACATTCTATTTCTAAAACAACATACCCGAATAAACACAACAATTGGTGGTTTAGGTTTTTTTTGTACTTATATGACACAGTTCTCTACTACTGCATATATATAGATGATTATTAGTCTGGAAAACTTTTCTTTAATTGTTAGACACAGAACACAGTAAACAATTTATTTGTAATTATTTATTTCACTATATAGTGCAAGGTAGATCTGTACTCACCAGCCTGTCGGCACAGCCTTGTCAGTCTGTCTGCATGGGCCTCAGCATTGCTAGCCCTCTCCACTGCAGCTATAATGGGAGAAAACAAATGTGATTCACACCTGTCTATCACATACTCAGGCTAGAATTTGGTACAGCTATATCTGGTATACTTACGAACTGCTGGATCATGGTTGTCCCAAGCATCTTGGATTCGTTGGGCCAAGAGCACCCCCATCCTCCACTTTAGGTCACCAGTTCAGGGGATGCCAGTGGCACTGGTGAGATCACATGCCAGACAGTCCCAGGCCTCCACTTTATACTGTGAGCCCTGGTACTGTCCCTGCAGCAGTCTGTCATCACGATTTGCTGCAAAGAGCCCAGCCATGACTCTGGACTCCAAAATGCCACAGTACTGTGCCTGAAAGTGCGAGCTCTCACCACCACCTGACAAAGTTCCTACTCAGAGAAAGCTACAACAGAGTCTGTATTCCTGCCTGTGCCATTTAAATAAGGCTATATTCCTGCCCTTTTCCATCATTGGACCATTTTGAAAATGCTAAGCTCAGCTAAGCAGTGCACAAATTCGCTAAGCTGAGTTGAACAGTGCTTAAAGAGGTAATTGCTGAGCACTGCTTAACAGTGCACAAATCCATTTAGCTGAGCTGAATGCTTCTTAACATTCACATTTAAGCCATGCTTACACCGGCTAAGCATAGCTGAGCACTGCTAACCATTGCTCACTTTTCATTTTAAAAAATATCAGGATAAGGACTTAATTAATCATTGCTGACACATTAGTAAGTGTATATGATTTACTTTACATGACATCTATCTATGTGCTTTCATTACATTACCATGGGGTGTGACTATACTGTATGGGACACCTGTATATACATGGGTGATTTCACATTTTATATGCACTCACACTTACATTTTAGACCAACTACACTACCCTGGTGGACAGATATCAATTACTACATAATTAAAAATTAAAATAATTTTAACACTGCTTTCTCATGTAAAAATAAAGTGCCTGTCTTGGTACTCGCACCATGAACACCTGCATGCAAAGTCGGGACTCTAACCACTACCCTATCTTGGCATGATGATTTTAGCTGTATATATTTATTTATCTCCTATGGGATGTTTAAGTAATACTGAGCAGAGGGCTATAACATGCACAACTGCTCAGCTATGCTTAAACATACCTTAGGATGGTAAAAAAAAGAAATTTAATAAACGCATTTTATTTCCATTTATCTATACTCTTTGTCAGTCACAGTAAGGGAAATTGTAAAGGGACACATAAGGACAGATTTTAATTATTTCTCTTGCAAACGTAGGAAGTGTGACTGGTTTTCTAGCAAATCATTGGCAAATCATTTGGGGTTTAAGTCAGAACATACTGACAGACATTTGGGTTTCAGACTTCATACCCTTCAGGAAATCTGTGATAATGCAAACCTTTTATCCTATCAACTTTCCGTGTCCCTATTTTTGGGCTTTTGTCCCTCCATTATTTATGGCTTTGTACAGCTTTCTTGCTCTAGAAGGCTGAGAGGTATGTGAGGCAGCAATCTGGGCATTCTGCAAAAACCTGTACAGTTGAGGGGTATGGCTGTATAACACTTTTACAATGGCAGACCTTTGGGTTTCAGTTGTCATACCCTTCAGAAAGTCAGTGCTAATGCAAACCATTTATTCTATCAACTTTCCAGGTTTGTAAGTGCAATATTTAAAAAGTGTTGCTATTTTTCTGCCTTTTTCCCCCCATTTTTTATGGCTTTATACAGCTTTCTTGCTCTAGGAGGTTGAGAGGTATGTGAGGCAGGCATCTGGGCATTCTGCGGAAACATGTGCAGTTGAAGATTATGTCCATATGGCACTTTTACAATGCAGGGTGTGTGTGACAGAACCTGTCACACACCCCCGCATTGATTTCTTGCTCCCCCTATCTATTTCAGTGTCCATGGACACTGCTTTACTCATTTTATTTGATTTCAGTGTCCATGGACACTGAAATGCTTTAGAAAAATGCCATACGGTATTTTCTGAGTGCAGGGTGTGTGTTAGATGTGTGTGCACCACTTAAACACGCCCCCTGCATTCAGTAGTGTTTGTGTCTGTTTAGCCTTAGCAGCAGCGAGCCTTCATGAATATGCAAGGCATGCTGCTGTTAAAGCTAAGGGTAAATGGACATGGTTCACTCCATGCAGGAATAGCACTATTCCTGCATGGTTTACTGAATCCCGGGGACAGTCAATCCATGTAAAGTAAACAGTATGTAGTATGTCAATACATCAACCACATGTGAAGTATACACGTATACAAGTATACATATACGCTATGTATACAAGTATACATGGAGTATATTGTTTGTTCACGATGTTGGCTAACTATGACTATTTGATGAGTTTAAATTTGCTGATGTGCATGTTGCTAAAATGGACGTTCGATGTTTTATTGTCAATGAACCATTTGCGTAATGTAATCTTCAATGCATAAACATAGACCCTGATGTTCAACAATTATAGAAACAATCATTCACAAATGAGTATGAACAAGAAATAAATAACTTTTATTCAGCAATGCATATTGATAAATGCAAGCTTGTGAATAAGCAAGCATTCGCTATCCACTGTGTGCATCAGCCATATCTACAACTCTAAGTAACAAAAACATATGCAAAGGGCAGGGCACAGTAATCATCATCATTTGCACAAGGTGACACCAAAGAAGTAAGTGTGTGCAAGTAAGAAATACATGTATCTGGGTATACCATGTTCAGGGCCAGTAACAACAGATGTACGGCACTCAATAGTCCTGCTTAGATAGTTTGCATGTGTGTGAAGTCGTATGGGCAAGTGAAAAGTTTTCTTCTACATGTGCGTTTTTATGAACACAATCAAGAACTATGCCAGCACTACTTCCTGGCATCTTGGGCAGGTGTGAGCTATGCAGGGCAGAGTAATCACTTCAGCATCATCATCCCTGACCATGAGAACTACCTCTGTCAGGAGTTGCACTACTTCCACAGCCCTGACTAGAAGTCAGGGTGCTACCTGAATGTGAGCGATGCCTGCTGAATAAGCCCTCCTTACAACTACATTGAGGACCACATCCCCGTGGGCTACCACATCTGGGAGTGGACACCACAATCACTGACAGAAAAGTGGTTATAGTGTCACTATGGGAGCCGGATCTTGCATGACCATGTCTGCTAACACCATAAGATGTAGTGGCTGTATGTTTGTTCCCCAATTATTTTA
The DNA here is from genome assembly GCF_019279795.1 of Protopterus annectens. Classification (NCBI taxonomy): domain Eukaryota; kingdom Metazoa; phylum Chordata; order Ceratodontiformes; family Protopteridae; genus Protopterus; species Protopterus annectens. The sequence goes on along the minus strand of NC_056737.1, from coordinate 737,713,486 downwards.
AATTTTGTCCAGATTTCTTGGACTAAGAGGTTGAGGTATGCTGGCAGCACCTAATGACATACCAGCATCAGGAGTTGAGACGAGAGCAGGCCTCCTGTGAGCACCCCTACTAACCATCCTGTGTAGCACTATGCCCTTACAATGGCTACCAGGAGAAACAACCAGCTCTGCAACTGGCACAACCACACTAGTCTAATCAACTGTGTCACCCTCAACCTGTCTTATATCAGAGGTCTCTGTGTCATGTATGTGTAGACATACTGACTGTGTCCAAAATATGGGCAGGGGATATGGGAGCCACAACCTTAGTGTCAGACTGACCCTCCAGATGACAATCAGCAACAGAGGCTAATGATACTCCGATGCCATGTGATAAGAGTTCCATAGTACCACTCTCAGGATCACCTATGATAACATGCAATTAACACAACAAACAGAAAAAAGGTGAATAAAACTAAGCACATATTTTCCTTATAAGAAAGGTATGTTAAACTTTAACAGATGCTATAGTAACACAAATTTTACTCTGAAATAGACCTGAATCTATCTTATATACAGTAGTAACAATAATTAAATGTGCGTTTACCATGTGCAGATGTACTGGCAACCTGCAATCCAAAAATACATGTATGTGAGGAATGGAAAGGAAAGGAGTCTGCTAAATATTACATTGCAAATGAAACAAGAAAAAAAAGAGAACAATCCTCTTCAGAAGTCCAGATTAAAAATGTTCTCATACAAAAATGTAGTGAACACTTGGATTCTTCCCCCACCCCTAAAGCACCCTGCTAGCTGTGCTCATTTCTCTATGACTGTAGTCTGACTCACAGTTATTGCTGGCTCTATATATATTTCAGACATCTATGATATATACATATAAAGATATTACAATGACCCTTGCATTTTGCATACCTGGAAGGTCTGCATGTGACACTCTGTGTCTGTCATCCACATCTGCACCAATATCAAGGAATGTGTGGGAATCCTCTGCTGAGCTATTTGGATCTCTGACAATAGAAAGGAACTCCTCTGTTTTAGTTAGTGATGGTTCGGTAGCAGGACCACCCACTGTAGCTACCTGTTCCCAGGCAGCCGCCCTACATCAGGCAGAGGTTATCACTTTACTTGCTCTGTGTTTTATTTAGGAGTAAGTTCACCCATGCCCTCTGACAGCATTAATGTCATTGACCACCTACTGCTGTATCCTGTCTCAGGCAGATTGGCCACCTCTACCTCTCCTTAACAGAAAAGTTCCATGATGATGTAAGGACTGGATAATGACCTTATTTTCTGCATCACTATATGGTGGCTTGCGGGGTACAGCTTTCTTCTTAGGTGCCATATCCCTGTATGAGATGAATCAGAAAACAGACACACATAATGACATATATAATACACAGACAGGATGGCTGTGAACTCAGTTATGTGTGACCGAATGCATCCAACATGCCCACAACAGTTTAAATGTTAATGCTCCCTATGACTACATACAAGTTAGGATAGCCCCACCCCCCAAAAAAAATAATACATTTTCAAAATCAGATATCAGCAAAGATCTATAACACTTCTGTAATGTAGATAACACAGGTTTAACTGTGTAATACTTTGCAGCATTAGCAATAACAATTAAAAATGTAACAGTTCAGATGTAAGACAAAACTATTGTAACAGCCATATCCATTGCTGTGGAGGTGAGTCAGTTAGAAATCCACAAACAAACAAAAACAATTTTTCTTTTTCTGCTAACACAGGCAAAAATTCCAGACCTTCCTACAAAGATGGAATATACTCATCTGCAATAATTGTGAAACATCACATTAAATACAAACTAAAAAAAAAAAAAAATAGGTCATTAGCATTCTGTAGCATACTTTCTGAAATGTACACATGGCTATGCCAAAAGAAGTGGATACAAGAAAAAAACAATTAAGATAAAATGCTTTTCAGTTGTCAGTACAATTCATATTTTAATATTAAGCTAAACACATTATGTTAGAAATGAATAACCTGACAATACAGCAATGTAGAAAACAAATAATTCTTAGAATGTGTTTCTTAGCAGCTCTCTGGATCAAAACAGTCTCCCCAGTATGATACAAAGCGATTAGCTACACGGTTACCTTTATAAAGTGCAGAGCCAGTCCTGTGAGCACTGTGAGTATGCAAGTAAGGTATTAAATCATTAGCATTCCCGAATACCACAATCTACACAAAGTGCAGGGAATATAAACATCGTATGAGTACCTGCACCATTACATACACATGCCCTAGCAATGCAAGGACTAGCACTGAGAAACAGTCCCTGTTAATGGCTTGCAGGTGTTTATGATTACTCTGATTGCAGGAACTATCAGCTTTCACAGTCTCCCCTCTTTGTTGTACACCTACTGAAGATGTGTCAAGGATAAGAGGCTTACCAAAAAGTCTGAAAGTGCATTGAGTGATTTAGGAGAAAGACATCTGCAACATTCAAATGATGGCTTTAATGACTACAGTTGCTGCTTCTTAGTTGGAAATGATCATATTCAAGGGGTACTTTACTATAGCTCTTAACCTTCTGTCTCCAAAATGAGGAACACATCATGTCTTAATGTGGATGAAATTGGCAAAATGTGGAACATCTACTAACAGCTTACTAACAACTTCAACTAGAAAACTCACAGGATGGTTAAATGTACAATTTTATAATTATAAAAAGTTCTTTTGATGGATTAATATGATTCAGTACTATTTGCTGTGGCTATCATTTAAAACAATTCCTAACACTGACTGTATGACAGATCCTTTCAGTGTGGAACTTTGAGGAATATGGGAGTTTTAAGACTCAGAATGAGGAACATTCTTCAGAATGAGGTACACTTGAGAGGTATGTTTTAATCATTGATAAAGATAACATATGCAATAAAACAGACAAAATTGCTATTAAGAAACCACAGATAACAGAATGAGGCATCATGCAGACAGAAAAGGATACACCTGCAGTGTTTGCAGCCATTTTAATATTGTGTGAGTACAAGGGTATCCTAACTGGAATATCTTAATCATTCAGACATTTACTGTCAAATGAGAAAGGACAACTTTCATAACTTGTTTCTGTTGCACTTTCATAATGACTTGGTAGAATGTCACATTATCATTACATCTAAACTTTTTCCCCTTGCTAATATATGTCTTTGTCTGTGGCAACTATGGGAAATACTCTTAAATGATTACTTGCACCAACCTTGCCTGAGTGTTCCAATCCATACCTGTTTCTGTTGTAAGATAAAGTTGCTTAAACATGTGAAATGTCATTTAAAGTATTTGATCTACAATTTTTTTCCTTGTATCATGTGCGCTTCATTTAGCACTGCACTCTCTGTTGACGGGCAGTGGTCAATAACACTGAACTTCATTTCACTGCCCAAAGTGAAAACTCACATGTTTTATTTGGACTGCCATCAATAACGCAATGAAGACTAGCATTGTTGCACTCAGCAGACTGGACAGTACTGAGTGAAGAAATTAAAGTTTTCGCACTCCTATTTCTGTGGCATAAAGTGCAAAGATATTGAGCTTAGGGTGATGGAGGGATCAAACCTTGTTCCCAGGTCTTTTTATTGAAGAAGTTCATACTAAATCTTGACACAGATTTTGTTGTATGAATGTGTTAGTGTTGAAAAAAGGTCTTTATTCACTAAAACTGAAAGACAGATAAATCATTTGAAATTATGTCAGTATTAATTGTGTGTGCTGTGTGAACACTGAAAGCATTTCTGCTGTTCCCTGTGTCCTTCTCCATTCCTGTGGTATTATCTAAAGTCCTGATATTGTAATACATGCATGATAGTAGTGATGTGACAATGAGATCCGAGATGGCTGAATGTATCAGTGTCATGCAGTGCTAGCTGTGCTCATTGCTTCATATACACCTTGATTCATTTCATGTGCCTTCAAGTTGTAATTCCCAAAAAGTTATTTGAATGTTTCTGATAAATATTGCCTTCTGCATTTGTGAACCACTTGGCAGTGTGAAATGAACTTACACAGCTTACTGAAAAAAGTGAAACATTTAGTTTTAGGCTGCCTTACATAGCACAAACTAGTCCAGTGGCATTGTGTGGCTGTCAGCATTCTGGATAGTACTCAGTGAAGAAAATACACCTGTCAGGTAACTTTCCCTGTGGCACCAGGTGTAACTGCAGTAAGCTTAGAGAAAAGGACTGTTGATGTGGGGTCTGAGTCCATTTCAATGATAATTTTACAGATGGTGGTCTGAATATGTATTTAATCACATTTTGCGTTACCATTGTGTTTTTGTTTAAAAAGCAAGTATTGTCACTATTGCTAATAACATGTGAGCCTCTGTCTGTCCACTTTTACATTATTTGACATTAACTACAAGTCTTATATTGTGTTTCACAAAGAAAATTTTTGATGTCACAATAACAAGTGAGAAGGTTTAATGTGCCACTTTATGCACTTTTTTCTCTAGTCATTGATACATATACCCATTCATTGCATTTAATTTACTGTCAGCTTTTTTCTCTATCATATATTTATTTTCCAAAGTCTTTTCCATTTGCTGTTTGCTTAGCATTTCACAAAAATGATTCAGTGGGTAAGGAAAAAAGTGAAAAATTTAGTTTAGGCTGCCTTATGCAGAGCATATATACCTGGCAACATTGCACGACCCTCTTCAACATGGATAGTACATCTGACAGAAGTCCAAATCTATGGTACAAGGTGTACATGATGTGAACTGAGAAAAATAAGGTACCTGAAGTATTGTTTGAATCCTGTTTAGAGATCCATTGCAATTATTTACAATGTTTTTATTTATTTACATGTAAGGAAAGTCTGACTTGGAACAAGCCAGTTTTCAGCAGAGGCCCAGGGAGAAACACTCCATATGTATAGATTCATAGTAGGCTAACTGCCCTTGTGTGCCATTTCAAGTCTAGCCAATTACCCCATATGAGAATCAATCCCTGCAGCTTATGTCTATAAGGAAAATACCTTAACCATTATGCCAATCTCATTGCAATGTGAGAGAAAACTGAACTGCCCAGAGGAAACCCACATGAACACAGGGAGGACATGCAGACTCCACACAGAAGGCACCCCAGTCAAGAATCAAACCAGATAACCTCTTTCTGTGAGGTGACAATGCAAATTGCTGCACTACTGCACCGTCTATACATTTTTTTGTCATTTTAATTTAGATTTGCTCTCTGCTTTGCAGTGCATAAACATGATTCCATACCTTAGGGTAAGAAAAGTGAAAAATTTAGTTTAGGTTACTTTACATAGTGCAAACATGCCTGGCAGTGGTGCACGTTCCTCAGCACTCTGGACAGTACTGAGTAGAGAAATTCCACCTTCTACATACCTATTTCTGTGGTATAAGATGTAAGCGCAGTAAACTTAGATAAAGAATGCAGCTGATTAAGGTTCTAATCCAGCAAAAGATGCTTTTACATTGGGTATAAGATTCCCATTTTCAAAACCTTTTTATTAGAACTGTAACAGTAAAGAAAAAGGTACTGTCAAATGTGTTTCTTGCAAGCAGTGTGTGTATCAGTAATGGTTGCATAAGTAAACTTCATCTTTTATCATTAATGTTCACATATAGCCTCACATTAATGTGTGCCCAGTTTCTTAAAGCTGACAATAATGACATTTAATATAAAATTCACTTGCATATGTATGATGGGCACAATAATTTTGTTATAATCATCATGACTCATTACATATCCTATGTTTTTAGAACAGTTATATCTTGTGAAATATATATGCAACATACCCCCACTTGTATTACTCAGCTCATTCAATTGCATCCCTCTGAAATATATTTATAAACAGAAATAGTGACTTTTACATGGGAATTCATTTCCAGGACTAATTAAAATCATACACATACAGGCCACTCTGAAGTGCATCTCTATTTATTCCCAAATTAGTATAATTTTAAGTTCCATGCTTGAAAGTTAGCTCTCTTGTGGTAATGACGTTTAATAATCTTTCAAGTTTTGTATGCGCTATTCCATGGGTTTGATTCCCAGCTGATAGAAAACTATTTTAACATTGTGTAAGCCCTAACATCACAATATGTCATAATTAATCCTATTTCTCCTTCCAAACTGCCATTAAGAATTTCATTTTTGAACATTGGAACCTTAAACTAGCTTAGCCAAAGCTGTCTCCAATACAACAGGCATTTCATGCAATGGGGAACAACTTTGTCATCATTATAGTGACCCTAAGAAGCACAAGCAGCACCTCCTAAGCTGATGGAAGGCAAAATTTAAGACTGAAAACACCCTCAGCTGTCTAAGTATACTGACCCATAATCTGTCTATGATATTGCGTCAATGATCTAGCCAGCCAACTCAGGTACCCGTTATGCTTTCATATATATTTATTTTCTTTTTTTACAGTACAGCTGCAGAGCGGATAGCTGCAAATTGTAAGGTGCACCAACAGAGATTAACTCACTTCAGAAAGGCTTGGGACCAAGTATGACTCAGGTACAAATTCAAGCTAAAACTTTATTTTCATTCCCTCAGCACTTGCATCTTGAGCAGGCATACCTCAACCATCATCTCAAGCATGCATGACTTCCACAGTAGCTCTTGCTGCTTACATTAGGCAATGTAAACACCAGCTTAACTGTGTGTGGATTCAGTACCCAGAAGGAGCAATCACTTATTATTACTGGATAAGTATGGATAAAATATTAACAGCAATAATATATTAGGAAGAATAAAATTATGGTAGTTGCAATTATTAAATTATAATGCATATTTCATATCTATCATTGGGAAAAAAGGCTGATGTTTCTTATATCATACCACAGAGATTTATTTATTTTATGACACATAAATACCTTTCCATCATATATAAATGGGGCAAACTGGTACAATAGTGAATTTTCATAATTCTTTATGTATTGCCAAACAAGGTTTATTGAAAAAAATACAGTACCGTGACATTTGTGGTGAACATGTTATGTATCTTATTATCTCTTTTGTTTGTCTCCCCCACCCTTTCTGGCCCTTTTTGGGGGAATGTAATTTATTAACAATCTGCTGTCTGCACAACTTGCTGCTGAAAAATTAATAATCAACAGTACAGCGATACTTTGCACTCCATACCTTCACAGATGACAGCACAGACACCCAATACTTAGGGGTCACAACCTGTCAGTGTTGCCTCACACAACCCCTACCCTACCTGCTCCAACTGCGTAGGGTAGCTCTGACCCAACTGCTGGTGCCTTAGTACCCTCCAGGAGTAGTACTAATCAAGGTGGCAGTTTTGTCACCTTACAGGAGCTGACTGCGGTGGTCAAGGATATAGAGAAGAGGTGCAGTGGTGCACATATCATCAGGGATGAAAAGGTCCTGTATCATACTGCAAAGGCAATGCCATATCTGGCACTGACACAGGGAGTTGCTGCAGTAGACAACAATGACAGTTCGTAGGGTGAAGACTGGATTCTCACTGTTCGTAAGCTGAATGTGGGTGTGCCTCCAATGTCCCTTACCTATCTCTATTTATGGTATCACCAACCTTTTGTCTCCATCACCATCCCTGTCCATCTTGTATGTTGCTTTCTAACCTACCCTACCTGTCTGACCCTCTCATTTCTAAGTACCCTTCCCTACATCCCCCCTAAAAAAATGACTACATAGCTCTCCACTTTGCCTATGTGTCATCTTGACCCAATGAATTGGTCCAATTGGCAATACATCATTCTGTTGTTGTCACCCATCACTGCAGTAGTGACTCTGCAATGTAGTGAAATTGTGTGTACAATTGTACATTTATGTTGTGAAGAAGTAGATCATTATGGTGCTCTCCCATGACCCTCCTGCAGATTCCTGTATTCTTTTCCTGTGTCCTACCTTCTGTTTGCCAACCCCATTTTCACCACTGTGCTATCCACCCATTTTTCAAATGTTTAGTTTGGTCAAAAAAAAAATTCACTCGCAACACACATGGCCTGAAACAGACATTGGAAAATACTTGACTTTATGTCCCAGGTATTTGGGCAGAATTTGGCATAGCACAGCAAAGCTGAGTGACAGTGAACACATTTAACTTCTTATTGCAAAAGATGAAGATTTCCCTTTAATTTGTAGTGGTAGAGTTATGTTCACACAGATGTGCTTAAATCTGCTGTGCTATGAGAATGCAGAGAAATGTCAAACTAAAGGCAATACAGTGGAACAGCTAATGTAACAGTTCTTAGGTTGCTGGATGTATTAAAGTATGAGTTCCTATGTGGCATGCTGTAATGTGATGTTTCTGCATAGTGTCATGAGTTCAATTACTGCTATAGGTTGATTTATTAATTATTTAACTGCAAACATCTTTATTTCTTTTCATATAAAACTTTGCCATAATGTACCATTGGAAAAGTGCAGCAAGATGTCATTTTCAAGCACATTGCAGCCCCAACAGGAAAACTTATTAAGCCAGCCTTATCCTGCTTATATCTTCATGTTTATTTCACTCTTCTACCTCTTATTTCTCCCCATAGCAAGCACTTTAGTGTACAGAGCACGACAGCTGAATGATGATTTAATAATTGAGACCAACACACCATGCAGATATTCCTACATGTCTCACAAAGCATATTGTTACTGTTCCTTTCTGCATCTGTCTCTGTCTCTCTCTGTTCACCCATTCTGCCTAAGTAAGTTGTCACTGTGCTTCAGTTGTGATATTTTAATACTGTGAAGTTGATGTTCCTTTGTGGTGTGATGAGCTAATGCTCACATGTATAGAAAGATTCTTGAGTAATTTCACAGGTTCTAATTCAGCAAAGTGTGACTACCTGTTTTTGATATACTATATGTGTGCCTGTGGGCTACATATTATTATGGACCACCGTTATCCTTTTTCTGTCTTAATGTACTTTGTCCCGACCTTCACGTCACCCTGTCAATGTATCTTCTCCCACCTGTATCATTAATCTTTCACCTCTGCATTTGCACAATGTCTAGTGCAGAGCAACAACTGCAACTAAGGCTAAATGAAAGTATACAGCTTATGGCAGTGTCTTGTGATTTTAAGTGCCTTTGTATGCATTAATCTGTCTTGTTTCAAGCAGCTGTGCAATGTTTAGTCAGTTTAATGTACTTTTCAACAAACTGAAGAGCTGGATGTACAGATTATAATTGTTAATAAGATAATGAAGATGAATAAATACATTCACATTTGATGAAATTTGGTATCAAATGTTAAGTATTCATGTATGACTTCCTATGTTGTGTGCTTAGACAATATTCAGGTATAAATGCTTTCTTGGAATGCTGTAAAAGTTCTCATACAGATGGATGAAAAAAATGTTTCAGGATGTGTTGTCTGACTCCTGTGTATGGAATTGTTGTCTAAATCTTTACTTAACACATCATTATCCTGCTGTTATATTAATGTGCTTGGTACCTATTATGATGCCTGTCTTGAACAGATCTTTGCATGAAGGTCACCACAGAGTAGGATAGTCTACTGTAATTCCCATTATAAGTTAAAAACCTCAAGATATTATTATGTGTGTTAAAACTTTGTCATCAGCAGCATAATTCACCTTGATGGTGCTGCACTGAAAGAGTCAAAAAGAAAGAAAAAAGAAAATCAATTATTTCTTGTTTTAGGCTACTTGACAGTTGCATGTCAGTATTACTTTCATCAACAGGTGATCTTGATTTCTGAATGATGTTGACTAAATTAATTCAGTCATTTAAAGTACATCTGCTATACAATGTTTGCAAATACTGCAACTATGTTACATATTGGGTTAACCTGTTCTCACATAATTCATCACTGTTATTGTGCAGTGCACTTTCCTATGTATGACTTCCATGTTTGTCTTGGCAATACATGTAGTGCAAGTAGGAGACAATACAGATGTGCAATCATCTCGACATAAAGTTGCAGGAAAGTTTATTGATAATCCAGTGGTATACACAATGAATGTCTATGTCATCCCATAACATGAAACATGTCCTTCCATCTGACAATCACAGTGATGTTACATTGTCCTGTGTACACATATGCATTTGTTGCACAACCTGTGATGCAGTCTCATCTGTTCCAAACAGTGGATTTTAAAAAAGTTCAAATGTCTTATTTCACAGTGTTAATGTCATACTTCTCTAGTGGCATTTACAACTAATGCAGTGCTGTCTAGAGTGTGTAACAAGATAGGTAGAAGATTTGATGCCCGACATGAAAGACGTGTGTGTGTGTGTGTGTGTGTGTGTGTGTGTGTGTGTGTGTGTGTGTGTGTGTGTGTGTGTGTGTGTGTGTGTGCTTGTGAGACTGTGTTTAACACTTTGTGCTGCATTCACTTCCCCTAAGAAGAATGTACTTAACTGCTTACACAGCTCCCTTATCCTACTTTTTGGTGAAACACACAGATGAGGTAGGTCATCCTGATAAAAGTACACTCTCTACCCTTAAACATTAGATTTCTTCTGCGGCACCTGCCAGTAATGCAGTGCTCTCTAGATTGTGTAACCTAGATAGGTAGGAGGTTCAATACCCACCACCAAAGGCTTTTCAATATGTGTGTGTGAGAGAGATTGTGTGCAACAATTGCTGCTGTACCCACTTCCCCTGCCAATAATTAAATTAACTGTTCACACAACTCTTTACCTCAATGTTTACTGAAACATCCTCTATGAAACACACTGGTGAGGTCATCCTGAAAAAAAATATTCTACTATTAAGAGTCAGACTTCTTTTGTGGTGCTTGAGACTAGTACAGTGCTTCTACATTGTGTAAGTAGATAGGTAGGAGGTTTCATGCTTAATATGGGAAATGTGTGTGTGTTATGCTTGGTGCTTTATCCTCCTCTGAGGAGGAGAATGCATGTAAATGTGCCCCTAGATCCCTTCTCCCACTTTTTAATGAAACACACTGATGAGGTCATCCTGACAAAAGTGCACTGTCTACCCTTAAGAGTCAGATTTTCCTGTGGCACTTGCTGAAAATACAGTGTTTTCTACATTGTGTAAGTAGATAGATAGGAGGTTTGATGCTCAATGTGGAAAATTTGTCTGTGTGTGTGTGTGTGTGTGTGTGTGTGTGTGTGTGTGTGTGTGTGTGTGTGTGTGTGTGTGTATGTGCAACACTTGGTGCTGTATCCACTTTCCCTGAAAAGAATGAATGTAAATGTTCACAACAGCTCCCTTATCCCACTTTTTAATGAAACATTTTCTATGAAGCACACTGATGAGGTCATCCTGACAAAAGCCCACTCTGTGCCCTTAAGAGTCTGACTTCTCCTGTGGTGCTTGCAATTAATACAGTGCATTCTACACTGCATAGCTATATATATATGAGGCTTATTGCTAATAAGGAGACCTTATGTGAGAGGGGTGTTTATAGTTGAGTGAACGTGTGCTCAATCAACTTCTGCTCTGGATAAACATTTTAAACTGCTAGATAACTCCATCAGCCTCTAATTCCACCTTTCACAACCACAACTTTTTTGCAATACAAGGGTGTAGTTATCTATACTGTTTGTACTCTACTGAGTACAATTTTCTATACATTACTTAAAGAAAACATGGCTTTTTTAGGCTGTACTCTGTCTACAGCTGTCTAAATTAATGCTTCCAATAAGAGTATCATACACTGAAAAAATATCTATTTAATGTTTTTAGATGGAAACTGATGCAAAAGTTTGTTAAGTGCGGGAGATGTTTAATGACAGGTGTTTTGTGGCGCAACAGTAAGAGCACATGATTACAAAATTATATTCATTGCCCCTGGTGCAGCACACTGATAAGATCATTCTTTCACAAGTGAACTGTCACAATTTAAATGTCAGACTTGCCATGTGGTGCTTGCATTGTTTATACTGTTCTCTAGAATGTGCAAGTATGGATGGTGCAGTGGTGCAGTGGTAGCATTGTTGCCTCACAGCAAGAGGTTCTCTGGTTTTGATTCTCAGCTGGCGTATGTTCTGTGCAGAGTCTCCATATCCTCCCTGCGTTCATGTGGGTTTCCTCCCACATTTCAAAGAGATGTGTCTGGTGGGTTTCTCCCCAGGCCTCTGGTGAAAATTGGCTTAATTCCAAATTAGACTTTCCTGATAAATAAAATAGATATGTAGGAGATTTGAATACAGCAGTGCTTAACTTTTACAAGTAGGTGTGTAACTGCAAATAAATTCAGGATTGTTTTACAAACATTTCCAGTGGCAACTTTTACAACCCCAGATAACATTTTACCAAAGACATCCCCTCGGGAAAACACTGCTGATGTCATCTCTTCACAGATGGTGTATGTCTCATTTGTAATCAGTATTGTCCTATGGTGCTGACTGCTGATAATGTGCTGTATAGATGGTGTAAGTGGATTGGTAGGTGGGTCGAGTCTATCCTGCTTAAATAGTATGGCTGTCATTGCTGTCATATACGGTATGGTAACTCACAACCACCTCTACGTATACTTCTACTTATGAGATGGATTTACAGTGGCACACTTTTAATACTAGCAAATCTTACCGTTCCCAGAGAAAATAACTTTTTGTCCACACAACAATTACATAGTGTTACCATAACTGCATTACCTCATATTTGTAGTGCAAATTCTTCTGTGCTGCATGACTTTGATACTGTGCTTTTTACATTGCGTAACTATATATGTAATATAGTTGAGGTCAGATGTGAGTGTGTTTTTTCCCCATACAGTGTATACTATTCTTCTAATAAGTATATGATATTTAGCTGTCTAGTCTTATTGTGCACTTTGACAATTCTGGGATAGTTTGTATACTACACAATGGAAATGGAAATGCTTCCTTGTCAGGGAAGCATTCATATTGCAGTGCTCACTGTTATGTGGGCAGTAACAAGTGTAGCTCCTTTCCAGCATTCTGACTAAATGTGATTGTTCATCTTATATTTGTAAATCCTTTCTTACTGCAGACATTCTCAGTTATTTGTGACAATCTCCATTGCTATGTGATGGGGGCACATGCAGTCAATACAGAGGTATGGAGAGAACCTTGCAAAATAGGCAAACATTTGAATGTAGTAACATCTGTCTACCAGACAAATGTACAAAACAAAAGCGCTTACCGTATTAAAGTTTTTTCTTTTATTTCCTCTGCTGTGCTTGGTTTGTACTACGTTATTTTTATTAGTTTCATCAGACATATGTGTCAGACAACAGTGGCGTACACACAGACAATAGTTATGGCACACTCAGAAGGCCACCTTTTTCAGGTAGATCATCCATATACCTTATGTTAGGAAAGTGCTGGAAACCCTTCAAGGGTGTTCTTCATGACATGAACGACATGCTTATTTCTGTGGTGCCCATGATTGTTATGCATCTCTCTGATATCTGTCCTGGCATGTATTTGAAAATGGCATGTTTATTATGTCATTCTTTGCTCACATGCATTAGTTGTTCACAAGATAATTATTTTCTGTATTTCACGCCTTCATCTGGACATGTCTTTATTACTGCAATCATTTTCACCTCACTATACAGCTTAATGGCATATAAAGAATTCCATAAATCTTTTTTACTTTATGACATGCTGGTAGACTATCAGAAACTGTTACTGGTCCTCTGTTAGAACACTTTCTAGTGTGTTGCTGCTGCAGAATTGCTGTTATGTTACTGTCCTCTGTAATTCTATGTGAAGATGCTCAGTATAACCACATCAGATATGTTTGCAAATCACCAATGGAAAATCTGAACTCATGACATTTCTCTGTAGTCATTTGTCACTTATGTATGCTGTGTGTTAGTAGATTACCAGATCTCTGTAGTCATTTGTCACTTATATATGTTGTGTGTTATTAGCTTACCACTTAGTATTTACATAACAATACTTAACCTGCTTGTCTATTACATGTTCATAGGTGACAAACCCCTTTCCTATGGGTGCCACTGTCATTTCTTTGCAAAAACATCTCCATTTCTGATGTACCTGACATTACAGCTGTAAGATCCATTTGTTCTTGTGTATGCATGCTGAGGTGGAGAATAAAGTAGTGGTGTTGGCTTGCATACATAAATTCCCTGTATATGCACCTCATATGCAATAACTGCAGTCTATGTATTCATCCCATAATGCATCATCTGACCTTGCTGTTATTTCAACTCAGCATTGAATTAACATGTATACCACATTTTCACTTCCCTTTGGTACAGTGCAGCTTTATACAGCTCTATCACATCCTTTATTAGTAGCCCATTTTTATTTATGTGCATAATTGTGGTATTATCATTGACATTAATTATCATTACAACAGCATTGCAGGATTTATGTCAGACATGCTTCTTAGACACTTCATTGCATTTGCCTACTGTATATGAGTACACTTCACATATGTCCCCTTCTACATTAATTAATTTTGCAGTATAATGTAGTTATTATTTCTGTATGATTCCCCATTTCACTTCCCCTCCTTTTTATTCTTTCACTGTACTTGTCCTTAACATGTCTAATCTACAGCTCGTACTCCTATGTGAGCTTTGTCTCTATGCAAGCCGTTTAGTTCATATTCTGTGCTCATACTTGCAAGAACTTTCCACGGCCATAAAAACAATTGCTGGCCATGAAAAGGTGCTTGCAAATGTGAAGGCGCAATGAGCAGCATGCATAATTGATTATCACTGCTGCTCATTGTCATAACTCTCAACCTCTTAGAGCAAGAAACCTGGACAAAGTCATACTTAATGGGGGGACAAAGGCTGAAAATAGAGACAATTTTTATATATTGTTCTTACAAACTTTGAAAGTTGATAGAATAACAGGTTTTGCATTAACATGAATTTTCTGAAGGGTGTGAAGTCTGAAACTGAAATGTCTGTCTTTATTTTATGACTTCAGTCCTCAATGATTTTGTCAATATTTTGCCAGAAAAACACAATTGTATGAGAAATAGGTCAAAAATATGAGGCAAAAATTTGGACATTCTGTTACAATCTAGACATTTGAGAGGTATGGTCATCATGCTAACACTCTTGCATCGTATAAGCTTAGAGCAGCACCTACATGATTGATAATGAATCCTGGGGTTTGTATTTTATTATTTATTGTGAATTTCATTTTCCTGGTTATAGTTTTTTTGTTTTGAAAAGGTCTGTTTTGCAATTTTTGACATAACATGAGGGGCAGTGTGAAAGATGAGTTCCCCAAGCTCACGAAAGTAAATTTTTATTTTATTTCAAAAGGCCAAAGTACTCCATATCCCCATGCAGGAGAGATATGCTGAACACACAGAGATAGACACACACACATGCACTCATGCACACACATATGTACACATGCACGCACACACACATAATCCATCATTGGAGTCATTGCATGTTGAGGAAAATTGTACATCATTTTTATAGTAGCAACAGTTGACATGATCATGTGTAAATGGCTGAAATGGTATTCAAAAATCATATGATTCCATTTCCCATATGATTTCACATCATAGTCTTAAATATTATTTTCCCAAACTGTAATATTTATGTTTTATCATTGCTAATTTCAAACATTAGAGTTTACGTATTTGCATATCTGGCTGTCTCTTTATTCTTACAATTATATAGTATGTGCACAGACTTTAAGTCTATGATGCATCTTGCAGTATTCATCATTTCTTACAATGAATGATGGCACCAGATTTAAAACATATGGATCTAAAACTTAGCCTTATTGCATTCCAATGTTAATTTGGTCTTCACCTTTTCTCTGATTCTGCATTTCTGATCCTGCTAGCACAAACATCTGGTATCTGTTTTATCTTCAACTATTATCATACTCTCCTAGTACCATACCATTCACAATTTCTCAAGACATTTGAATGCAACTGCAGAGTTTAAAAGGCAATATGTTTTCTAGTTATTAAGATAGATACTAGTTACAAATAACTTATTCAAGACCTTTGGCACGATTAAAAAACTGCAACAGATTTGTTTGACAAAAATGTATTTTCTAAAGGTGAGGTGCCCTGCCTTGTTGTGCTTACACCAGATATATATTTTTCTACAGAGAGTCATTCTATTTCTCTTCAGATTCAGTAAGATATTAGACATAACTTCATACTACATGTCTTAAATGCTGTTGTCCCCATGCTTCATTCTAAGACGACACTGTTTCATTCATTTGCATACAATATTTGCATTTATTATTATATGCGGTAACTATGTTATAACATGGTATAGATAAATGTAATGCATATTTGAAAAGGATAAGCATGACTTTTATAAGGTCTATTAGTGAGATTTGTTTCAGTCCTTGAAATTTATAACAGGCTATTCATCTTCTACATTTACCAAATCTGTAAATTTGGAAGACTTTATTTCTGTATTTGCAGTAATGTGACTTCTCTTTAGTATTCCACAATTTATTTATTTAACATTCATTAACCTGGAAAGTCCGACTTTTAATGAAGCCAATTTTCAGTGGAGGCTCAGGGGAGAAAAGCTCCAGATGCATGTCTTTCTGACAAATCATCATATCCTTTTTTATATATATATATATATATATATATATATATATATATATATATATATATATAAGCAATAATGCCCCACAGGGTGTGCATTGATGTGTAATTAACACCCACCCAGGGGTGTTGTGAAGCCCAATGCTGCAAAGAAAATGGGCAAACTGTACATCAGCACCCTGACTGAGAATGAACGTTCTCCAGCAGGGTATTAATGGACGAGTAATGCCCACTGAAAAATGAGTCCACCGCTTCATGGAAGCATAACAAGCTGCTGTGGAGCTTGGAAAGAAAGAAAAACTAACGGTCACCACTATTTTATGCTCACTAAGCAGTCCTTTTGCTGTTTAGCGAGTGTAAAAAAAAATAAACAGAAAAAAAGTGTATATGTGTGTGCATGTATGTGTATGTGTGTTTATGTTTCTATCTGCATGTGTGAGTGAATGCGTGCATGAAAGCAGAAGAGAAAGTGTGTGTGAGAGATCAAGACACAGAGTGACAATGGTCTTGTCTGAGTGAATGTGTGCATGAAGGCAGAGGAGAAAGTGTATGTGAGAGATCAAGACAGAGTGACAGTGGTCTTGTCTGAGTGAATGTGTGCATGAAGGCAGAGGAGACTGTATTTGTGAGAGATTGAGAGAAACAGTGACAGCAGAATGTCCAGATTTTTGCCTCATGTTTTTGTCTGTTCCTCATACAATTTGTGGTTTTCTGAAGTTTTGTGGGAAATAGGTGAGGATTGAATTCACTAAATAATGACAAGCATTTGAGTTTCAGGCTTCATATGCTACAGAACATGCATTGCAACACAACACCTTTTATTCTAGCAGCTTTCTAAGTTTATAAGAGGAACATGTTAAAATTTGTCCTTATTTCTGAGGCTTTGTCTCCCCATTATTTTTGGCTTTGTCGATATGTTTTTGCTAAAAGGTTGAGAGTTATGCTTGTGTGAGTGAATGCGAGTATAAAGCAGAGGAGACTATGTATGTATATATGCATGTGTGTGTGAAAGCAGAAGAGACTGTGTATGTGAGAGAATGGGCTCTCTGTAAAATTGTTGTGCTTTTACTTATTTTTTTAAGTACTATGTTATTTGTTTATAAATTTTTGATGTAAAATTATTTCTCCAACACCATTAACATATACTACAGAAAGTTTGATACATTAGGGGAGGAACTATTTTACATCAAAAATATATATAAAAATATAGTACTTAAAAAAAGTAAGTAAAACACAAGAATTTTACAGAAAGCCCATTCTCTAAGCACAATAATGCCCTCCAGTGTGTGTGTAAATGTGTAATTAATGTCCTTCCATGAGTGTAGAGGCCTGCTGCCTGCAGTGAAGGGCCTAATAACACCCCTGGGTGGGTGTTAATTACACATTAACACACACCCTGTCAGGCATTATTGCTTACTTAATGTACTATTCTGGACCAATCGTATTTCTAACATTTATTTCTTGATCTATAGATAATAATAATAATAATGGCAAATGTTGTTCTTTGGTATTAAGTGGTATTTCTTTAAAATAAGGGCATTTCCTTGTGCACACATCTTTCTCTAATATATTAGAAAAAACAAATAAATAAAATAAAAAAAAAATAAATAAAATAAAATAGAAAATGTAGACAGAAGATAAAGAAGATTTTTTATTATAAAAGATTAATTGAATCAGAAACATAGAAATTGAATTTTGACTAGTTTCATATGCAGAGCCATGCAAAGAATTATCATGGCAATGACTGATAAGGACATAGAAAACATTCAAAAACTGGATCTAACCAAGTTTGGCTTCATCAAGGGCAAATCATACCTACTCAGTCTGGTGGACGTCTTTGAGAAAGTCACCAAGGCAATGAGGACAAAATGGTGCTTACTGCTTACCTTGAACTGGCTAAGGCATTTGATACAATATCTGACATGTGCTTTGTAAAGAAACTCACAGATATAAGCATAAACCCCTATGTTAAGTGCTTGATAGCTAGCTGGATCTCAGATAGGACCCAGGAAATTAGGATAGGGAGGCCACCCCCACAAACAGACCAGTCACTAGTGGAGTCCCCCGGGGCTCTGTAGTGGATCCACTCTTTTTTCACATCTACTTCTCAGAAGTCAAGGCCAATGTCAAGGGCATACCTCTCAACCACTTGACAGAAGAAATCTGGACAAAGCATGACATAATGTCGGGACAAAGGGCTAAAAATAGGGACACATTTGAAATATTGCTCTTATAAACTTAGAAAGTTGCTAGATTAAAGAATTTGTGTTAGCATGTATTTTTGGAAGGACGCAAAGTCTGAAACTCAAAGGCATGTCATTATTTATTGACTTTAATCCTCAGATCATACTAGTGATTTATCAGAAAACCATACATTTTGAGAAAAAGGGCAAAAATAAGAATAAAAATTCTGGACATTCTGCGAAAATCTGCACAGTTGAGAGATATGGTCAAGGACCTCTGGATGACCAAGTATGCAGATGACTGCAAACTAGAAGCAGTCAAAGAATCCCCTTAAGACACTAACATTCTACAGGAAGGACCAACACAGATAGATGATTGGTGGCAACTCTATGGCTTTGAACTCAATGCCAAGAAATTCATAGGAAAACCCTTTGGGAAGTTACCCATCCTAGTAAATTACCTTATCGATAACACACCCCGAAGAGTAGAACCAGTAGTCAGGGATTTGGGTACACATGTAGATAGTAACCTGGATTTTGACCAACAGGTGTCTAAGGTAGTAAGGAAATTATTCTATGTTGTTCAACCTATAAGCCTAGACATGTCTGTAGGTCCAAGAAAGTCACAGTTTCACTGTATTTGGCCCTCAGTGAGCACATCATTGAGAACAACACCCCCTTTGGTATGTACCTGACCAGGCATATGTAACAAGTCGAACATCTACAGAGGTTTCCCACATAAACAATACAGGGTGTAAACAGCATGTCCTATGCAGATAGCCTCAAAGATCTATCTGCAAATTCTGTTTCCTACGGATTGTTCAGATGCAATCTACACTGGGCATGCAAAGCATCCTTGGATCCTACTCTGATGGACCTTCTGTACATCTACAAAAAGAATAGCATCAAAATTACTTAAGTTAAGGATTTAAACTTTGCCTGTGACATAAATAGGACACATGGGAGGGACAGGTATGTGTTTACATAAGTAAAAGAAAAAATGTTCGCTGCAGTCATACAGCTACAGCTCTAATTTTTTCCTTCTTTGTTTTTTTTTCACATGCAACTATTTATATTTCTAGATAGAAAGACAGATAGATACGGCTATCCTATGAGCCATCACTGTCTGTTTGGATGACTGTTTTTTGGGCAAAAGTTTTACGTTGTTGTCAGTTTCACCACACTGTGTTGTATTATGAGAAATGGCGATTTACTTTTCATTTTATTCCCATTTTTCCACTGTGGCACAACAGTGGTACTGGTATATATATATATATATATATATATATATATATATATATATATATAAAATTTCAGGAGGTGGGAGGCTTGTCCCCTTATTGTGAGGTGCAGCGGGCTTGCCATCTGCAAAATGCTTTCTTTTCTGCTTTATAGGTTTTTTTTGCTCAGTGTTTTCAAAATTAGATTATCAGTGAATGCTAAGCTGAAAAAACAATCGTGTTGGCTCCTAAGTAAACTGATAGATACAGATGGCATTTTGCTTTTAAATGTTGAAAGACATAGGCAGCTAGTATATGAAAAAAATTACAGAAACATTTCTAGCACCTATGCCAGTGCCTACTAAAGAATAATCTGTCCTTTAGCAAGAAAAACAATTGTTTAACAACCTCACTGTGCAACAAGATCTTTTTAAATAGTCAGGTATCTACCTTGACCTCACACTCTCACTTAAAGCACCCCATATAGAGAATATGGTTTACAAAGTGCTTAGAAGTCTAAAACTGTGCTGCAGATTAACTGACTTCTTAATATACAAAGCCAGAAAATATTACACTGAACCTGCTAATCCCAAAGCTGGAATATGCAATACCATTTTCTACACTAAGTTCTGAACACAATGCTTACATCTTATGATAGCTGTATATAAAATGTACTATTTAATGTCCACCCACCGCCTATACAAAGCATCATTGTCTTGCTTCATAAACAGCTCACTGACTCCCAGTAACCGGCCATGCAACCCTAAGTCATTTCCTCCAATGCAGCTCTGGAAGATTGTACTCTAACTTCCAGATGGAGCATCCTGAGTCTTTTGAAAAAGTCATCTTATATCCTCACTGTTCAAACAACTGTACATACCTCTCGGGATATAAACGTCACCAAAGAATGTAAATGGCAAATTGTTTGACACAAACTAATCTTTCAAAGGTAAAATTCATTAGATTCCAGGTCTTAAACTGGATTTCATAAGTCACAATAAATACAGTAAATATTATTTTTGTGACATTTTGGTAACAACTTACAATACCTCAGTAATGACTCAGTCTGCACACATACTGTCAGCACCATTTTGCTCATCCAGCTATAAACTATCATACAAGGCTAAGCAGTTTTGTCTGCATTGTTGGCTGTTGAAATATTAATTTAATTTATACGGTGAAATCTTTCAGTAATTGTATGTAACAGGGTTTTGTAGTTATTAACATACATACGAACAATAAATACTATGAGCCCAAGTTCAATAATGCAGAAAATATGTTCACTAAGTTGAAAATCAACTCAAAATAATAATTGTATATAACTAGGACCTATATACCCCCTGGCAATAACATTAACACAGTAGAATCCATTCTAGACTGAACCCCCCAAAAAATTCCCCCAAGAAACAATTATACTAGGTGATGTTAATCAACTGGTCCTCCTGTAACTCACTCCACCCCACTAACCACATTAACCTACACTGTTTCACTCAACTAATCAAAATCAGAACACAGGTAGATAAAGCATCAAAAAAGGAGTCCATCCTAGACTGGATTGTTACTAATAGACCATTTCAATACTACCTCTCAGGCTCCCTCCCAGACACCCTCAGCAACCACCTTCACACATTTATAATTAGACACTAATTGAATTCATTAAAATCTTCCACCCTCCAACAAATCCAGTATGCAAAGAATTTTAAAACCCATGACATCATATCTGCACTTAATCAATGCAACTGGAGACCACTCTCATCTCTTCCCCTGGAAAGTGCCGTACACTACTTCAATAACACTTTTCTAAACATTCTAAATCATCTTGCCCCTATCAGAACTGTCAGAACTAAATCCAACTATGACCCCTGGATGGCCAGAGATACCCATCTACTTCTAAAACAAAGAGATAAAGCATGGGACTCATGGCATCAAAATAAAAGTCAACTAATAGGCATACCGGGAACTAAGGAACAAAGCCAAACAAAACAAATTGAGACAGACTAAAGGAACCAGTATATAGGCATTCAAACCAAACACAAAAATAACCCACAAAAATTCTGGGCTGCTATTAATAAAATCCTACAATCAGGAAAGACCAGTACTCCACCCCCAAACACTGACACCACCACCAATAATATTGTCACTCAATTCAACGAATACGTCACCAAATCCGTCCTAGCCCTCACCAATAGTAGTTCACCCACTTCACATCCAAACCTATCTTCCATACCAGCAGAACAAAACCTCTTTTCCTTACAGCCTATCCCAAATAGCACAATATATAAATACCTAAATAGGCTTAAACCCACAACCCTGGCTGCTGACAAATAACATGCAAACTATCTAAAGATTGCAGCCAAAGCCATTTCTTACCCAGTCTCCATGCTCATCAACCGCTCTCTATCAGAACAACGCATTTCTTCTTTGTGGAAAATTTTGCATATAATGCATTCCACAAAGGAAGTAACTCTGTGGAACTATCTAATTACCGGCCAATTGCCATTCTATCCTCCTTTTCTAAAATCCTCAAAAAATGTATACCATTCCCAAATAATGCAGTATCTCCTGCTTATCAACTGCTAACCAACACCTTGCATGGATTCTGTCCCAATCACAGTACTACCACAGCCCTTATTAGCTTTACCAACACAGTAAACTAACATCGAAACAATGGTAACCTAATATCCACTACATTCCTAGATATCTCCAAGACCTTCAATGCTATCTCACATCCCAAACTCCTTTCTGCGCTCTCCGATCTTAATCTCAACTACTCCACACTAGCATGGTTTCAAGACTATCTAACCAACCACCAATAAGCAGTAAAATGGCAAAATGCCTTACATCCCCTCCTACCTGTCACGCTAGAGGTCTCCCAAGGATCCATTCTTGGACCTCTTCTTTTCAACATATTCACCAGCCAATTCCACAAAGCTACCCAGCATGCCTTTCTAGTCCAGTACGCCGATGACTCCACTCTAATCTGCTCTGCCCCATCACTTCCTCAACTCCAGGAATTGACACGAGTCCTTTACCGCTGTTGAAACCTGGTTAGCCAACTCTCCAATTAGGATATCTACTGAAAACATGAAAGTTACAAAGTGGGAATGCTCAGATGAGCAAAAATGCCGTAAATCAAAAACATTATTGTGGGGGGCTGTGCCCCCCATACCCCCCGCTAAATATATATTCCAACTCCAAAATCACACTACAGTGAAGAAAGGGCAAATATTAAAAAAAAAAAAAACAAACTTTGATTTGAGGCATTTTCGCTCATCTGAGAGTTCGCACTTTGTAACTTTCATGCTTTCAATATGTAACCCTCCAACTAATACTTAATCCCAATAAAATACAGCTAATGATATTCTATCCCACTAGAGCCTTAGACCCCATACCACCATTCATAATATTCTCAGCCAATAACACCCTTATCACACCTGTCCAACACACCAAACTTCTAGGGGTTATTACAGATCACAACATGAAATTCGATATGCACATTGCACAGACAATAAAGAAAGTCCATAAAAACTCGGAACCCTATATAGATGTAAAAAGTACCTCACCAATGACAGTAAAGTCACCATCGCAAGGACCTACCTACTATCCACACTCCTCTATGCCTCCCCCATACTCATCAATCTAAACAAAACAGACTTTAACAAACTAAATACCTGCTACAATAACACTGCTAGGTTTGTTACTGACTCACACTTCAGGACACATCACTGCATAGCAATCAAGCAACTATCCTGGCTAGAATTACCCAACCTGCTCACATATAACCAGCTTACAATAGCCTGCCAAATTCTATAGCATCCCGAAAGAGTTCCTGCTCTTCAAGGTCTACTTAATATCTACTCTAATAAATGCCTGTTAAGATCCACCAATAAAGCACTGGCTGACGTAGGCAAAAGCAACAATAGTTCTGGTACTCCTTGTTTTCCATTTCTGTTACAAAAGCATGGAATACCATCCCCGTAGATATTAGGACCACTGAAAACAAAAATAATTTCAAAAAACTCCCCCGGTCCCATTTACATAGTTCTTGGTTATGCAATTGTTCTGACTCTAGATAGCTTCATTTAATTAGATCATAACCTTAACCTTCTATGAAAGCTTACAACAACTCCTTTCTATACTCTTACTCAATGTGTGTTTACTGTACTAGCCATTGACGAATGTAACCAAATGACTGAACAAAATGTCCTTTCAACTGTATTGTTTATTGTGGCACACTGTGCTCCTTATAGTACATTTACGTTTTGCTCCTTTCTTGGCCTTGGAACTGTACTTTATTAACTTTTGACTGTACTGTATATAGTATTTACTGTATTTGCTGTACTAATCTTTGTGGAGCTTTTCTCTCTCCCCGGGCCTCTGCTGAAAATGGGATCCATGCCAGTTGGACTTTCCCGGTAAACAAGTAAAATAAATAAATACAAATAAATGTGCCTGGAGCCAGGGGTGGCTCTTGGTGCATACTGCTAGGTTGCAGCCTCTCATATGGTTGGAAAAAAAAAATTTAATTATTATTTTTTTATTTTACTTTTTAATGATAACTTTAGTTATTTCTTTAATTAGCTTTGTTCCCATACTGGACCATGAAACTCCTAGCATGCTACTGTGAATGGGCAATGTTCTGAGCTTCAGAGTTTCAGTTAAAAAATATATATTGTCTTACTCTGCTCACAGACTATTTTTAAAATTATATGAAGTCTAAATGGAGACTAATACAGCCATGTAGAAAGCCAAAAAGGTGCTTAAAAAGGGGCTCCTTGAGCTGATAGATGAAGTAGTAAGGAGCCAATTCTATTGCCTCAGGTGTCTGACTGAAAACAAACGAAGACGGCAGAAAGAATTAGACATCTCCGGCAATACAAACACTGATATAAGTTTATTTATTTAAGTATCTGTGTATGTATATATATATATATATATATATATATATATATATATATACACATATATTCTTTACTACAACTATACATACTACTTACCTAGAATACAAGAAGGTATTTGTTTTAAGTGTGTGCACATGCACGTGCGCATGTGTGTGTTTGTGTGTGTGTGTGTGCGTGTGTGTGTGTGTGTGCGTGTGTGTGTGTGTGTGTGTGTGTGTGTGTGTGTGTGTAGGTGGTATACATGCCCTCACCAGTCCCTGATTTTGAGGAATGTTTTTGACTGAGCCTCAAATTGTGATGCATCCATGTGAAGCCTGCTTTCATATTTTTTCTTCTGGGAAATCAATGAGGATTGTAGTCACTAACTAATGAGATATCTGACTTTCAGACTTAATAACATTCAGAAAAACCTTCCCATATGTAAATGATGTTATTCTAGCAAATCTTTAAGTATATAAGGGTAGTATTTATCCACCAATTTTGATCATTATCCCCTAAATAATTTTCTCCTTGATTCTTGATCTAAAAGTTTGGGAGGTATGTTGGGGGGCTGCAGTTGGTTGGACACTGTATTGCTCAGAAGATACATACCTGTGTGGATGCTATTGATGCATTTGCTCATTCATATGATTGCAATCAAATGTCTGAGGTGTACAGGCACTGTCATATCAGTGTCTATAATTTAAGGCCACATTGTAAGTGTGGGTGTGTTTAATGTATGTATGTGTGGGGCCACAGATGCTCCCAACTGTCCTTGATTTTGCTGACTGCCTCTGATTTTGCCACATATTTTGGTCTGTGCCTGATAACATTTATAGTTTTCTTGGCAAACTGATGAGGAGAACGACCACAAAATAATGCCAGATATTTGAGATTTAGACTTAACCACCTCCACAAAGAACATGCTAATACAGAGCTTGTTATCCCAGCAACTTTCTAAGTATATATAAGGGCAATATAGGTAATTTGTCCCCCATTATTGTTTAGCTTTGTCCTTGGTTCTTAAGCTAAGAGTTTGAGAGGCATGTGGTGACTAGCAATAGACTGCACATTCTAGTCTGACAGCAGGGAGCTGAGAAGATACATTCTTGTGTAGCAATTATGTATTATTCATTCATTTCATCATAATCAAATATCTGAGATGTGCAGTCATTTGATACCTTCCTCATTCCTTCCTCCTCTGTTTGCCTGCTTTGTGATTCTGCAAGTTACTAAACACAGCAGTGCTCCCAGGCCACACCAAAAAGTGGATATTTGTGTCCAGTGAGTAACTGGTTAACAAATATATACAATAGAAATAGAAAATAATATTTTATACCCCATCTCATAAAACAGTTTTCATCCAAAACTTCTGCCATTCATATGGTGGACCATGTACATATAGATTTTGGCTATGTCCTTTCTTTCAAACTTCATTTAACTCTGTAAAATACTTTATAAACAACCTTTAGCCTAACAGGAAAGCTGTGGCTCAACTAATGCTTTTGTTTATTTCCACTTGAGAGAAAACACTAGACAAAATAATAGACAGTAACTTTCTTTCATATTACTTGTTTAAAAAATCTCTTCATTGTAAACCTGCCATTCTGTCTCCCATTGTAGAAATACACAGCTTATTAAACACTTACTATACTCAGCCATGTAGCAAGCTACATGGTGAAGAGAAAAAAATCTTTACTGTGATCATTACTGCTCAGAACTGATTAATAGCGTTGGCATTAGAAGAGCTAGCAGAAAAGATGCTCAAAGTTAGGTTACTATTGCCAGTTCACTCATTCTGGAAGGGGCAAGGGAGTTTGGTCTATTGCACTGCCAACACCTGCTGGTGAATGGGTGCACAGTATGCATCATATGGACCAAGGATGTGATCTTAGCTCTGCAAAGCTGTGAAAGCAATTCTTCAGGCAAATTTGGAAACATGCATGGACCTTTTGAAAGGTACAAGTCCTCAACTTCATATGCTTAAGTATCAGTTTTCAATGGAGGAGTCAGAATCAAAGCAAGAAAAGCCACATCTCTGCTGAATGGTGGCTGTGCAGCTTGGGTCTCTCCCCTTTTTTCTCAATTTCTATGGATGCTGGGAAGAAGAATGGAAATAAAAGGATTAACAAAGGAAGCAAGGTTAGAAGACGACAGGGCAGGAGGACAAAAAGTTAATTAAAATTACTACACTATACAAATATCATCATTCTGAAAAATCAAATTGGTTAGTTAATGCTGTGAGAACAAGTGGTAGACAAACAGCATCCATAATTATAAATGCTGTGAGTAAAAGTAGTGGAGAAACAACATCCATTATTAGTCTGTACATTTTCTGAACATTCTGATATCTTTCTTTTTCACTTTTTTTTCTCATCAGTTGCTAGCATCAGCTCCCACATGCACCCCAATGCTCTGTTTCCTTCAGCATAACTTTGAATTGGGTGGTCCTCTCTTTCTAGGAAGGAAGGCTGCTGCTGCTAACTATTTCCTTTACACCTGGGGAGAGGAGTGGAGACATAGGACCAGCCAACTGTAGCCAACTTTTTTTCACGTAGTACCTTTTGCATGTACCAGCCTGCACTCAAGGAGTGGATATACAGTGAGCAGATGTGAGGACTGTCCTCACCTCTGCAGGTTATAAAAGCCTCAGTAGTCCACTCCCTGTAAGCAGAAGCTTTGGTTGGATTTCATCCAAGTATCCACTAAGAATCAATGCCAATAATGCACCCTATGACCAATGACAGAGCCTATTTCTGCAGGGTGGATGAACAGGTAAGGCTTCATCACTGCTAGCTCTACCACTATCTGGGCTGCTAATCAAATCCAGTTCATCTGAGTATTATTTACAGACTTATCCCTCTATGGCATAAAAAAGATGATTCTGATATCATTTTAGCTTTTTTCCTTATTGGTAATATAACTCTGATATTATTTTTTTTGTGTTTTCTATTTTACCCACTACCTCTACAACTGTTCAGCCCATTCCTTCTCTGGTGGGGCAAGAGTTGATCATAACAGGCCATTAGCCAGGCACACATCAGTGTTTTTTATTTATATGGCACTAAAAAATCTCTCAGGAACTGACATCCTCACATACATGAAGGCTTACTATACCTTCATCTGTGAGCATGCACCTTCCCAAACCTGCCCTATGAAGGCGAAATGCGAACATGGCTTGGTAGAACAAAGCACATATCGATGGCCCATATGTTGTATATAGGTTCATAGGTTCATACTAGGCTATCTGCCCTAGGTCATTTATAAGCCTAGCCAGAGTGTGTTTGGCTTTTGCCACCCATTTTAAATTTGCTATGCCCTTTTTCGAGGTTAGTATACTGTGCCTCTGCCTAACAGTGACACAGAAGTCATACCCAGGGTAAACCTACGATCTCCCATCCACTCATCAAGATTCCTCTTGAAGAGAGTCAATGAGGGACTCTGCCTAACCTGGACTGGGATTTTATTCCAGAGTGAAGGGAGCCTCTGGGTTATGAATCTGTCCCTCCAGCATGTCCTATTTATTTCAGTGCTGAGGTTCAAGTCTCTCGAGCGCGTAGCTCAATGGGATTTGGATCTTCTGAGGTGCAGCATGTCCATTAATTCCGGCTTGGACATGGCTTTATACATCAGGCACAGATCGCCACTGAGAAGGCGGTATGCCACTGAGTAGAGCTGGAGTTTCTTTAACCGGGCAGCATATGGCATCTGTTTAAGCCCTTTGATCCTCTTGGTGAGGTACTTTTGAGATCTTTCCAGTTGCTGTAGGTGTCTGGTAAGGTACATCCCAAAAGGGGCATTGTACTCAATTATGAGCCTGATGAGGGATGAGTAAAGAGGCACGATGACCTCCCCTGATCTAGATGTGAATCCCTTCATGATTAGGTGGGCTATATAAAATGTTTTTATAGCCACTTTGGCCACGTGGTTGTCAAATGAGAGATTGCTATCAACTTGGGTCCCCAGGTCCCTAATTACTTCTTCTGTGCTTAATGGATTACCACCTATGTGGTAATTTGTGGGCACTTTGTTTTTGCCAAAGGGGATGACTATACACTTTTTGGCGTTTAGCTTGAGGCCATGGCTCTGGCACCAGTTGTCTGTTTCTATGAGGCCTTTTTGGAGGATGCTTGTGTCGGCTGGAGAGTCGATTATGGTGCCCAGTTTGCAGTCATCTGCAAATTTGGTCAGTGACAGTCCTTCTGTGTTGGCCTGTACCTCCGAGAAATACATACCGAACAAGAGAGGTCCCAGGACTGAGCCTTGTGGGATGCCACTTGTAACTGGTTTGGAGTCTGACATGGCTCCAGCAATTCTAACCATTTGTGTTCTGTCCTTGAGCCAGTTTGCAACCCATCTAGTGACATAGGGGTTTATATTTAAGCTGGTGAGCTTATCTATAATGCCCGAGTGTGGTATTGTATCGAAGGCTTTTGCGAGGTCCAGGTAGGCTGTGTGGACCACCTTCCCCTCGTCAATGGCCTTGGTGACTGTTTCAAAGAAATCAACCAGGTTTAAGAGGCAGGATCTGCCCTTAACAAAGCCGAAATGGGTAGGATCCAGTGTCTGTAGGTCCCCAATATCTTTATTTATGAGGTCCATGATGATCCTTTCCATAGCTTTGCAGACCAAGCTAGTCAGGCTTATGGGGCAATAGTTCCCAGGATCCGTTGAGGCACCACCTTTGTGGAGAGGGACCACTGTTGCTGTACGCCACTCTTTGGGTACATATCCTGTAGTAAGGCTGAGACTGAACAGTAGTTTTATGTTTGGGTTTAGCTCTTCTTGGAGTTCATGTAGGCCGCAGCCCGGGACACCGTCTGGTCCCATTGATGCTGTGTTTTTTGCTTTGGAGAGGGCGGCTCTTACCTGAGCATCTGAGATGTCAGGGGGGCAGCACTCTGCTGGGATAGATATTTGCCCTTTTGGCGGGGAGGGGGGGAGAAGTTTGCACTGAACCTGTCAGCTAGGATGTTGGCAATGTCTATGGGTTTGATGTATTTTTTTGTCATTTTGGAGTAATTCTGAGCATATCTGGGAATTCCCGCCCAGGTTCCTAACATAACTAAAGAAAGCCTTGTGATTATCCTTAGTGTCCTGTGCAATTTTTCTCTCGAAGCTGGCCTTAGACGATTTTATGAGTGCCCGTAGATTTTTGCTAATACTGATCAGAGATGCCTTCCCTTTTTGGGATTTTGCTCTATCAATTAGTAGCTTCCTCCTTCTATTGTATAGTTTGTTTATGGCTGGGGTCCACCAGACAGGACGTCTGCCTTTGGAGGATTGGGTCTTGGTTTTATTTGGGATTGCATGATCCATGCATTCCTGAAGGTGTTCATAAAATGCGTTTATAAAGGATTCTGCGGTCTGGGCTGTATTTTCCACAGGCTCGGGGGCTTTGAAGGATTCCACCTCGGTTTTGAGGAATGTGAAATTTGCTTTAGAGAAGTTTTTCACTGTGGTTTTCTGGGCAGGGGGTGGGGTCGGGATGTGAATATCCAGTGAGATTAGTTTATGGTCTGATCTTACCAGTGAGGGATGCACTTCTTTTCAGGAGCATAGAGTCCCCATGTTGGTGATGATCAAGTCCAGTATGTTTTCCCCTCTTGTGGGAGTGGTAACAAGTTGTTCCATAGCATTTGAGTTTATAAATTCTAGGAACCTTTGGGCTAGGGTGTTGGAGCTAGAGTAATGCTTCCAGTCTATGTTTGGGTAGTTGAAGTCGCCCAATATAATGGTGTTTGGAGAGACCTTCATATTTTCCAGTGTTCTCAGGAAGGCCGAGTGAGGTTCCTGGGTTTGGGAGGGTGGTCTGTAGCAGGCTATAAACTGAAAGGCAGTTTTACCCACTGTTAGTTGCACATGGATAGTCTATGATGCTTCGTGCTGTGCCACCAACCTGGAGGTGCGGGTATCTTTGACGAATATTGATACTCCCCTCTCCTTTTGTGGTTCGGTCCAAGTTTTGGGGCCGAAAAGCATGGTATGAGGTATAACCTAGTAGTGCTGGGGTGCTCTCGGGAGCCTTGAACCAGGTTTCTGTTACTGCACAGATATCAATGTTCTCCATGCTAAGGAGAGTTTTGAGTGCGTGCATCTTGAGGTTTAGACTTCTGGCGTTGAGTAGCACTACTCTTAGTTTCTTATCCCTTGTCATACCTATGGAAGTGGGTTTGTCTTTTGAGCCTTGCCTAAAAAAGGCACTATGGGCGAAGCAAGAGCCTTTGCCAATATCCGAAAGCCCAGGGGTGACAGGTGCAAGCCGTCCCTAGCGAAGCATCGTGGCTTGTCGAGCATGTCATCACAGGCTGACGGGCATTGGATCCCCTTTGAATGACACCAATACTTAAGCCAATTGTTGAAATTGATCATCTTGTCTTCATATTGTGGCATCATTCTTGGTGAGAGTAAGATGCTACTCAAGGTCAGGGTCATACCGGCCTGGGCTACATGCTCATAGAGCTCCGCTATGTCTCTTTTCATGTAGTCCAGGGAGGTACATCTCAGGTCATTCACACCAGCATGGACAATGACCGAGTCATATTTGTACTTGCCTTGGAGTGACCTGAGTGCTTGTGTTATGTGGCGAATCCTAGCACCCGACAGGCAACTCACCGTGACCTTCTCCTTGTTCAGCCTGGTGAGCGGGATGTCAGTGTGCCTGACGATAGAGTCACCTATTACAGGTGCATCAGGTGTGTTGTTTAGCCTTAAGGGCTGTGACTGTTCGGCACACTGGCTTTGTGAGCTATGTGTTGCACGTGTTTTGTTTTGGGGTAGCGGTTGCTTGGGTGTCTGCTTTGGAGGTCTCTGCTGCTTAGGCAGATTTTTATTTAGAGCCTCTGAGTATGCTTTTGTGTGTTTATGTGTTTGGTTTGCTGTCGTGGTAGGTCTATGTGAGACTGGAATTGTAGTGAGTGTGATTTCCTTCTCCTCCTGACTGGTTACGCCAGTACTGAGTTGAGAGAGCTTATCCTCCAGTTTGGCTATATGGTTGCATCGCTCACATGTGTTGGAATTTGTTGGGAGGAGGAGAGGGTTGTCTGTGTACATGAGGCAGTTGTAACATTGCCTCAAGATTCCCAGATTCACCAGCTGGACCGGAGAGGAGATTGATAACTGACCTTTGGACATGCTAGAATAGTATTGGGAATTCCTTTATAATTGAAAAAAAGGGCCAGTGGGGAACAAGGTACTCAAGGGGGGTTTGTGAGGGTGTAGTGCTTTTAATTTTTTAGTGCTGACTTATATAATTGCTTTAGTGAGCAAGTGCCAGTTAACTTAAATGCAATGTGTTACAGGTAACTTAAAATGACAAACAGTAACTTTCTTTCAAGAGAAACAAGGAAATAAGTACAGTAAGCAATGCAGATATCACTAGGGATCCACAGAAGCACTGAAAAGCCATGTTTTAGGTAGAATTAGCCTTTCAGGGAAATAACAAGCAAACAAACAATAAGCGTACAAACAAAGCTAGATTCAGCAGGCCTGGATCTAGTCTATGCTACAGCAAACAAGGTGTACCAATTTCAGTAAGAAACAGTTCAAATATGCAGGCACTATAAGCCTTTAACCAGAAATTCCCAGCTCAGAAGGGCAGAGTCCAGCCTCTCCTCCCACAAGAGTGCAGACCATGAACCTTCTTAATGTAAAATAACTGGCCTGAAGCCGAAGTGCTTAAACTAGAACTAATACATTTTTAGAATAACAGACACTGAGCCCTCAATCAGCAGTTCCCAACTTAGAAGGATGTAAACTACCTGTCCTGCCACCACAGTGCAGGCCACAAACCTTCCTAATGTAAAACAACTGGTCTGAAGCCCAAGTGCTTAATCCAAAAGACTTAGAATGATAGCTACACTTTAATCAAGTTACTACCAAGCAGTAATAAATACAATTGAATACTTTAAAGAATGCCTGGATTAGTGCTCAAGTTATACAAACAAAGCTAGATTCAGCAGGCCTGGATCTAGTCTATGCTACAGCAAACAAGGTGTACCAATTTCAGTAAGAAGCAGTTCAAATATGCAGGCACTATAAGCCTTTAACCAGAAATTCCCAACCTGAAGGGCAGAGTCCAGCCTCTCCTCCCGCAAGAGTGCAGACCACAAACCCTCTTAATGTAAAATAACTGGCCTGAAGCCCAAGTGCTTAAACCAGAATTAATACACTTTTAGAATAACAGACACTGAGCCCTCAATCAGCAGTTCCCAACTTAGAAGGATGTAAGCTACCTGTTCTGCCACTACAGTGCAGACCACAAACCTTCTCAATGTAAAACAACTGGCTTGAAGCCCAAGTGCTTAAACTAAAAGGCTTAGAATGAGTTACACCAAGCAGTAATAAATACAATTGAGTAC
The DNA here is from genome assembly GCF_019279795.1 of Protopterus annectens. NCBI lineage: Eukaryota > Metazoa > Chordata > Ceratodontiformes > Protopteridae > Protopterus > Protopterus annectens. The sequence continues at coordinate 737,680,379 of NC_056737.1, read as the reverse complement.
TATTAAGATGACGCAAAAGCAAAATAAAGTAGGAAGAAACACAAATACAGTAAAAGCAGATACAATTTTTTTTTTTTTGAGTGAGCAAATGAGATGGGCCCAGGAGTTACAGGACAGAAACAAGTGCAAATGCAGGCCTTCAAATCAGAAAGTTGAGAGATATGGAAGACCGCCCAAATGGCCAGTAACTACAAATTCTGGGCCAGAACCACTCCTTATGTGGTAGACAGGTTACCTAATGCTTACCACTCCCACTGATAAGCTAGAAGGCTTCCCTCCAACACAGAAAGGCTTGGGGGGCTTAGAAGCTTAGAAACAGTCCTGGATACAGCAAATATGTATCTGGAACACTAATTACAGGAAAGGTAGGAAACAGGCTTACAATTTTTTTTTTTTAGAAAAGTAGCAAAAACAGTAGTAAAAACAATTCACATGCAGTGCAAGCTGGCACACTTGAAGTATGTAGCAATATTAGTCCACACACAGTTTGAAAAAATGTAATTAAATTAAAAAGGACTAAAAGCAAGTGCAGAAAGGGTTTATTAGGTAGAATGCGGTAAAGAGATGGGACTGGGGGAGTGTCCTAGATCAAATCTACAGTGGGGCGGGCACTGCAAAAGCCACCAAATTTAAACTACAACCAAGAACAGGGAGGGGGGGTGGGAAAGACAGTTTCAACAGAGATGTGAGGAATCACAGTGCAAATTTATAAAACCAGAAAAATATATACTGATCTCTGTATGTTTGCAGAACAGTAAGACAACAGATATCTAAGCAACAATTTAGCTCTATAATACAGAATAATACAGAAAAATATACTCAGCTCTATATATTTGCAGATAGTCTTGTAAGGCTCTCTCTCGGTGCACAGGTTCCAATTTAAATGCAGGCTGTTATTAACAGGTCAAAATTAAGGGAACCTGGAGTTAAGCAACATACAAGCTATAAAAAACCAGTTATATCAGCTGAAGACAAGGCAGAAAATGAGGGGTGGGGTGGGGAAGACAGTTTCAACAGAGATGTGAGGAATCACAGTGCAAATTTATAAAACCAGAAAAATATATACTGATCTCTGTATATTTGCAGAACAGTAAGACAACAGATATCTAAGCAACAATTTAGCTCTATAATACAGAATAATACAGAAAAATATACTCAGCTCTATATATTTGCAGATAGTCTTGTAAGGCTCTCTCTCAGTGCACAAGTTCCAATTTAAATGCAGGCTGTTATTAACAGGTCAAAATTAAGGGAACCTGGAGTTAAGCAACACACAAGCTATAAAAAACAGTTATATCAGCTGAAGACAAGGCAGAAAATGAGGGGTGGGGTGGGGAAGATAGTTTCAACAGAGATGTGAGGAATCACAGTGCAAATTTATAAAACAAGAAAAATATATACTGATCTCTGTATATTTGCAGAACTGTAAGACAACAGATATCTAAGCAACAATTTAGCTCTATAATACAGAATAATACAGAAAAATATACTCAGCTCTATATATTTGCAGATAGTCTTGTAAGGCTCTCTCTCAGTGCACAGGTTCCAATTTAAATGCAGGCTGTATATAACATTCATCTTCATCAGAAGGTGCTAGCATTGCAATGAGCCAGGCCACCTCCTGCTGCCAAGGATGAAGGGATCAATGTCAGCCACTCACTGCCATCATCCCTGCCAGTCTCCTCCCGATCTCAGGCCATATGAGTCCCAGCCAGCATTTCATCCCTTTGTGTCATGGAGATGGGTATATAGCTTTTATATTATTATCAAAACATAATACACTTACATTGTTTCACTTATCTTCTTAACCTGTAAAGAGACATTCTAATGGTGTTCTTGTTATTAAAAGTCAATGGATGTGAAAATATCTGGCCTTAACCAAATTAACTAGTATTTAACTAGGATTAGGGTAAACTACTGTATTCAGCTTGTAGGCGTCCTCCAATATGCCCGTCATTATTCTCTCTGTTTTCATTCTCATACCATTATTACCATTTCCCTCCCAATTTTTCATATCAAAACTGTAATATAGTTTCTGAAAAACTAAAAATGTTTTATGGAATACAAGAGTTCATATAGCTGCTTAATTTTACTGATAATGATGCCATCTCCGGTTTTAGTCAGAAGAAGACTTCAATTAAACAAACGTTTTCTGTGCAGTTTATTAATTTAAGTTTCTTCACAAGGAAGCCAATAGGCCAGATTCAGAAAACTTTGCAGCATTGCACTAAGTGAATTTGGATGACAAACTGCTATGCACAGGATGTGTGCAGTTCAGAAAACCCAGACACACGATGTTGCTAGGCCAAATAATGTGGTTGTCCATGCTGTATGCTAATGACTGTATAATGGGGTGCTGTGTTTGATAATGAGGTAAAGTGAGATGGTGGAGCAATTCAAGGATGTTTAAGTGCTGTGCAACTTTGCTAAACCTGCTTTATATTTGAACTTGGCCATATACCCATGTTCAAGCAGAGTGGAGTGCTCACCTATGTTAGGAGATGCTGCAGTTATTGTAAAAATGTATATGCAAAAGACTCTTATTGCAGTTGTTATGCCTGATGGTGTGCAGCATTACCCACAGAGGTGCAGGGTCATCCGACCACAGTTAACATTTCATGACTCCCATCACATTGACATAGTGGAATGGTACAGTGTGTCAGAGGCACTAAGTAACAAATTGTGGATGTGCCAGCCTGTTCTGCAGCCCTGTGAGAGCTCTGGAAGCTCTGGAGTACTTATCCCAGTGGGTACAAAGGTATGTGTGGCCTTTCATATGTTAGTTACAAGGAACTTTCAGCCATTGACCTGAGACTCAGTGGGAGTATCTTGACATCTGCCTTGAGTATCCTCTATAAGTTTCTTGATGCTATGCTTCAGTCTGTGGAGGAGCATATGTGGTCCCCACATACCCCAGATGAGAGAGCCAACATGATACAGGAGTTCTATGATATAGCTCATGTCCCTGCGGTACTAAGCATCATAGACTGTAGCAGCATTGAAATAAAGGTCCCACCTGGTGAACTGGAATGGAGGTATGAGAACCACAAAGAGGATCACTCTTTCAATTGGCAGGTGGTCTGTAATGCAGATGGTACAATGTGTGTGCAGGCTACCCAGGCAGTTTTCATGATTTCCACATATGGCCCAAGTGATCTGTCCCAACAGTTTGCAAGGGGTGACTTACCAGAGGGGTGACTTGTTCGTGATGATGGATATTTCCTCTGGAACCCTGGCTCATTATACCCAACAGACATCAACACAATCAAGCAAATCAGGTTTATAACCATGCACTATAAAACCAGAAACATTATGCAGCATGTGTTTGGGCTGAAGCCAACTTTCTCTGATGAGACACAGAAGGCACACATTTGCTGTATCCCCCAACCTCTTTGTTGCTATCCTTTCTCTTACACACTTTTTTTCCTTTTCTCTCCATTTCTTTTACTTCTATATGCAGCAGCACAGCAACCTGCACTCATCCTACTGGCAAGGCCTGTTGTGCCCCCACAGGTGGCAGCAGCAGCACCACCACCACCAGCAGCAGAAGTACCCAGCACATTTGGGTCCCAGCCTGCCATAATTACCGTCATACCTCCTGCCCAGTCTGCGTCAGGTATCTCTGCAATGGAGGGTAGTACAGGGGTACCCACTGCTAGCAGTATGAGTGGAGATGACACATTTTTCACCTACTGGCAGCTAGCAGACCTTGTGGGAGATATTACTACAGGTGGTCAGCTGCCTGCACTGGCCACATGTAAGTCATGTTCTGGCCACTCACTGAGTCACATCCATGACCAGCACTGGCTCCACCTTCTGAGCCATGACCCAGTGATGACAGTCTCCAGAGTAATGAGTAATCTCCTAATGGGTCTCAGCTGGGAGAGAATGAATCTGTGAACATCCATTTCTTTCCCCCAATCTGATGTTCTCATATCTTTTCTGTCCATTCCCACCCCTGTTGGTTTTATAATCTTCCCTTCACCACTGTCTTCCCTTTGTTTTTCTGATGTCTTCTTCTCCCTTATGTTCTTCCTTCCTCGTTTTTTTATCCCACACCTTGTCAATCATGTTTGTCTGCCCCTATTACCTAACCTTCCCCTCTTACCTTCCACTTACTTCCCTTTCTTCCTTCCCTTTCATTCCTTTCTGTTAAAATTTTTGCCTGCTTTCCTCACCTCCACAAAAAGGGATATGCTTCCTACACATACCTTTCAATTGTCCTGAATTTTGTAGAATGTCATAATTTTTGGCTTTATAGTTGTTTGTGCTCTCCATATAAAATGATTAGGTTTTCTATCAAATTATTGGGAATTTACTTCACTGAGACACATTTTAGTTGCAGACTTCATATTCTTCAGAGAATGTGTGCTAATGCAAAATCTGTTATTTAAGCAACATTCTACGTGTATAACAGCAATATATCCAATCTTTGCCTGATTTTTGGCCTATGTCCCACCATTAGTTTTGGCTTTATACAGAATTCTTGAGTTCAGAATCTGAGAGGTACACTTCTACCCCACCTCCATCCTACTCATTCCTCATTTCTCACCTGATGTTTCACACTCTGCTTGCTTCACCCTTTTTTTCTGTGTCCTTTACTCTCATTTCCAACTTTTAATCTGGTCAAAAATAGATAAGCACACCACACACATACCCAAAAAAGGGCTTGCAAGTCACTTGTTTTTTTTCTTGGGGTAATGTGTGCAAATGGTCATTATGAGCACAGTCTATGCATATGTACAACCAAAGAGAAATGATATTGCTCACTGTATAGTGACAATAAAATCCAATTAAAATCATGTACTATATATGTTGGTCTCTGTTGCCATTAGTCGCACAAAGCAGCTGAGTGCCATTGTACAGCAGGTGGCTAATAAGAAATGGAGTAAAGCTTATGCCTTTAGTTTGATTGCTTTTATGGCTCATTTTATTCATGGAGTGATTTGTGAGGTGTCATTTCAGAAAGTGGAGATTTCAAATCCATGTAGGGTTCTATGGTTTGTTAAAGGTTCTAGTTTCAATCTATAAATGTATAGCATTCACTTGATATGTACTTTTCTGGCACCCACAGATTGAGTGCTTAAGTAGTTCACCTTGTTAATGCACTGTTTGGGAAAATGTCAATCTACAAACTCATAGGTTCAAATCCATTGCATCCTGATTTTTATTTCTGCATCCAGTCTGTGAATGTGTACAATTTCCCTGATATGTGTTTCCCTGACATCTTCAGTGTGACTCTGGCTATGGCTCACCTTATTACTGCAGTGTTGTTGTGTCTTTCGGCTTTTCCCAGTTAAGGGTCACCACAGCGGAACTCCGGTCCGCTAATGATTGGCAGTAAATTTTTACGTGCCGAGTTGCCAGCTCTGACGCACAACCTTTAATGAAGGTACGCCCATTCACGCATGTCTCCACACAGAAGACGCGCTAGCTGAGAATCAAACAGGACAATGTCATACTGTGAGGTGACAACGCTACTGCAGCACCACCACCACAGTTGTATGTGTGTGAGAATATTTCTGTACAAACCCATCAGCTCAAGTCCCTCGAGGCTTGTTTATAATTTCTGCAGCCAGTCTGTGAATGTGTCATATTTATCTGATATGTGCTTTTCTGACAGCACTGTGTTTGAATTTCTCCATAGGTCACCTTACAAAGAAAGTTCTTAGTCGAGTGGAATATAGTAGAAGAGATGGTTTACATCCCCTCAAGTTTCCTTAGGTACTTTTCATGACATTTGCATTATAGTACAGGTACACTAATCAAACTATGATGCTGTCATGATTGTTGTGGCACAATAATTCCTGTTACTTTTCTATACTCCAAGTATTGTGAACATTTCATATTTCCTCCAGTCAAAGACTTCAGATTGATATCTGTGCATATGTCTCCTACCCCCATTCTCCCTTATTTTCTACATCCCTTGATTTGATTATTACCTCCATTTGCAATCTTCTGTCCATTTCTGTTTTTGGTGACCCTAATATGGCCTCCACACTCCACTGTAAGATATGCTTCCATTACTTCCCTACACAGCATATTCCTCTGTATTTCTGTAGCCTTCCGTTAAAAGAAACGTCAGCACCTTGATATCACCATTTGTGCATAAATCTTCAGTCCGACAAACACAGACGTTCATCCTCAATCAGTGTTTACAATTGCTGCTCATGTATTACTACGGTCACAGGTTGATCTAACACAATCTTCTCAATGGTCCTTAGAGTGGCCACAATGAGAAGATGATCATTGGGCACAATACCCTAGCTGCACGAGTTGTTAAAAAGCATGGGTGCTCATCGCACACACTCTATAAACAGTATCGGCTTGGCTATGGTTGTGGAGGCTGCATTTCTGAATTCCCAGGAAGAAATTGAACATCAGAGATTAAACTGTTTGAGAATGTAGCTTTTAATGTTTCAGGTTATGTGTCATTTGAAAGATGATTATAAGCACAAGCATAGTACTTCTAAGTTTTGTGTTTTTAAGAAGTCAAGAGTATTTTATTAAGAGAAGGAAATAGAAATGGAAGTTCAGAAAATATAAACATATTTATCTTACTGGAAAGTGGGCAGTGGCTTTTTTTCTCAATACAATGCAATGTAATACTATCAGTGCATGCTCCTCTTCCCATCAGATTTACGTATTCTGTACTGCAGTCAAATAACTGATATTAAGACATTAATCTACTGCATTCTGCAGACTCTGTGTTCTTTCTAGATTCATATGTATCTGCCACATAATCAGTCTACACACTATTACAAGTTCACTCAATAAATCATTTTCAAAGATTCCCTCCAGCCTAAAGAAGGACAACACAAGATAGACTGGAGGAGAATTTAAGGGTGGTCATGCAATTATTTAGGTATATCTTGAAGGTGGCAAGGGCGTTACTCAACTTGACATATAGTGGAAATGTATTTTAATGGTGGAGTATACATTGCGATATGAAACTCTCATGCCAATGTGTCTTGTTTATCTGTTGATGAACCTTAAGTCCTTTAACATATTTGTTATAGAAAGGAATAGGACAGGAGGAGTTTTTGCTCCAGTTCCCTGTCTGACCAGGAAACATTCTCCTAGGCCACTCAACAGACCCAATTACTCTTCCCAGGGGTTATAACCCTATAGTCCATTCATTCCCTAAGCTTGAGGAATGAGCTTGCCAGGAGCAGTGCCATTATTCACATGGGAACAGGGCTTTTACTATATGCCTTACCATTTCCCCACACACCTCCAGTGATGCCTCTGTGGATGAGCATTAATGAGCTTTGCAACAGACTGTCACTCATTTCCTGAAGCCATATAAGTCTGCAGGTCCCCTGCCCTCTTGAGTCAAACTCTTCTATTGCTTCCTCGCTATTCAGTAAGCAACACCAAAGAGCTAATTTCACACCCACAAACCCCTTTGCTCCCATAGACCACCATTGACTCCTGCAGTACCAGGACTGCCAATCTATCTGGTACAATCAGGGTTACAGTCGAGGGCTCTAGTCCTTTGTGTCATGGAGGTGACAGTGACCTTGTGTTTTAGGGTACAAAGAGTTGGATGACAAGGGGGTTGGGTGTCTAATCAAACAACATACAAACCTTGGGCAATGTTTGCCTGACTGTGTATGATACAGTACTTCTAAAGACAGCACTGGGGCTACAGTGGTTCTAAACTATAACTGCTACCACAAAAAGACTGATTCTGCAGTTAAAACCATCCTAAATTGCTACCTGCATTGAAACTATTCTGTCATGTTCATGAAAGTAAAATTAAGAAAAAAATACTCCCAGTTCCAGACAAAAGCAACCTATATAGTAAAGAAAACTGAGATCTGTTTTTTCAAATTCGAAACATGCAAGTATGATAGCTTAAGCCACAATATCAATGACACAAATCACAGATTAATTCCTTCACTGCATGCACACAGAAATGTATGCATGTTCACGATATAGAAAGGATGTGTCCACGGCCTAGTATATGCTGAGATGGTCATCAAACAAAAGGAGAGGTATTTATTAAAAGTAAGAAATATCTTTTTTTAAGAACACAGAACAGACACTACTCTTGTCACAAAAGCAAATAATTCCACTGGTAACCCACTTTACTCTTAACATGTGACAAAAATCTGGAACTTCATACCCTCAGAACTATAACAAATAGACAAACGAAATTAGACTGGCTGTGCACCTGCATACCTCAAGGAAAAGCATATAAATATGACTCATAAATGTTTCCCCTCCCTCCCTTATATAGCTAACTTCCTTCTAACCCATATATGTTACATCTTTTCCACAATTCCTATCTTACCTAACATCTTCATCTCTGTACCTCTGCATCATGTTCCACAGCATAAAACAAACACACTAACATCAAAAACTACAATCTCCTCCAAGAATTCTAACCTACTTACCTTGCTCCTGAAAACTCAATTTACAATAGTTAAATGATATATCTTAACATATTTCTAAACGTATCTCTTTAGTAACTGCATATATTCAGTTTCAGTACATACTATGCTTGACATTTCAACTGTAGATCCTGAACTGTACATACAATTTTAATGTATATACACATCTGATTCACAATGAAAAATGCCACAATATTTTAATATATGTTTGTAAAGTGAATGTATTCTGCATTTTGTATTTGTAAAAATTGCACAGCTTTTTTTCTCCTTATACAACGAAAAACTCCTGTTACATTACTTTATGTGCATATTTTGCAGTGTTATCTGTACTTATATCCGCAATAACTGTGGAGTTTTTCTCACGGGGCCACCAGGCCTCTGCTGAAAATGGGATCAGTCCCACTTAAACTTTCCTAGTAAATAAAGATAAATTAATAAATATATAATATCAATAACCACTTTCCAACTCTGGGAAGAGCAGGCTATATCTACTCACAGTGTAATTACTCACTAAGGGTATCACTCTCATAGATAAACTGCTCCAGTCATAGGCAAATCTCACTTCGCTCATAGTCATATAACCATTATTAGTATAGGAAAAGGTTAAATGTAACGTTTAATACCCAAAGAAATACATTTCATTTACACTGATGTATATATCAGTAGACAAAGAAACAGTTAAACAGCTTAATGTGGGTACATGGTGGTGTTAAATATTTTTAGAAGCTTCTAAAGAGACATCACTCATGATTGCTCTTGGGAAACTACACAGCATGTCAAAGTTCTGAATGGTGCATTTTGTGTAATATGATACCAGCTGTCAGCGGTTAGTGTGTGTCTGACCTTTATATGCAATACCATATTTTCAGGCTACATCCAGGACAACGGCAGATACCAGAGCAAGTGAGACCGAGAAAGACATATATAAATATATATATATATATCCACACATAGTTATATACAGATATAGAAAGAGATGTATCTGCAAAGTTATATACAGATATAGAGAGAGAATGCAGAATTGAAAACGTTAAAGGTGGCAGTACCTGAAGGAAGGGGAGCAAAGAGTTGAGAGGAGGAAGGTAATAGTGTCCAAGTTTGGGAGGTAGAAGACGCTTAAAAGTGAGTTAAGAACGTAAATGAGGGGATACCATCTTTATGACATAAGCAAGACAGGGATGCTAGTAACCTGATAAAAAGTGAGATCATTAAGCAATGCAATACTAGAAGCCATGAGAAAGAGGAAAGAAGGCAGGTGTTATGGATGAGAGAACCTGGACAGAAATAATGAACACAGAAGGTATAGTGAAGTTCAGTGAGGAGAATGAAATGAAACATCCACAGAGGAACAGGCAAGGAAGAGCAAAAAAGAGTAAGCAAAGTAGGTCGAAAGAACAGAGGCAGAAAGATAGCTTAAGCAAGTAAAAGGGGATGATGAAAAGTAAGGAGCAGAACTGGAAGGATGAAGGACGAAGGTCGAAGGAGAGGGACACAACAGGAGTGGCCAGCAGTACAGCACTGGGTAACTTATCCTAAGAAAATAAATCCTACCCAAAAGAAAGACGAAAAGGAATTAGGTAGAGTGATTATAAATGAACCATTGTCTAAGAAATGCAGGATGTGCTGATGGTTATAGACACTCTCCAGAGAGGTTAGATGGGGCAGAGGTTTCTGGATTAACACCATCTAACATTTGCATGCTAGTGAGAAGGGTAGTAACAAAAGTGAGGGAATGAACACCCACAAATAAAATGAATAATAACCTGGCAGATAGAAATATAAAGTAGGAACTAGGAAAGAGAACGGGGTTTTAAAGTAGTTAGGCAGGAGACAAAAACTTTCTGTTGAATGGATAAGCTCCAACACAGCTTCCAAGAATAAATGAGAGTGAATGTGGGATTGGAAAGGCACACCAAAATGATCAGACCTTTAAAACAAAACTGCATGAAGGATGTGTAGAGGAGAAGGAGCCATAAAATGAGTGCCCAAGAAAAAACGGGCAAAACAGGTCACACAGAAGGAGCACAGTAGAAGGTTTGATAATGATGTTATACAATGCTGAGAGCCTCAAGCTGAAAACCAATGAGTTCCAGGCAGTTGTGATAAATAAAGGATCAGAAAAAGAAGGAGTAATGCAAACATGTACAGATGAAAAATGAGACAAAAATATATTATTCCCAGGGGAAGAGAACCAGAGGGAGATGTATCAGTATATCGTAGCTAAACCATAAAGTCTAGAATGATGAAAGAATAGACACTAGTGGAAGAAAGAGAAAGATAATGTAGAGATAGTGGGAGAAGTCTGTCAAGTCAATGGACACTCACTAAGGAGAGAATGGGAGAAAGGACAGTATTGTTGGATATATATGGTGTACATGCCAGTGAATACCTCTGCGTGAAAGAGTGAAAGTGTTAAGGACAGAAAAACAAACATAGGTAAATAAGTAATTAGGAAGTACCACCTTTTTCTGGACCTATTTTGCTGAGTCCTAATTCACTGATGTGTTTTCATTGAGGAGAGATGTTGAACCTTCTCACTAATTGAGGCAGGTTTCTAAACCTGTAATGTGGCTTTTACCAAGGTTCAGTAGCAATGGAGAATGGATTTTTCACATAAATTATGTTCTCCCTTCCTCTGTGATTGTATTATATTGGATTTAGTACATGTAACTGACAAAGAGTGTGGTAATGCATCCTGCCACAATTTTCCTTATTTAAGATGGACAACTGAAGTGTTTACATGCTTTTTTATGCTGTGCAAGAAAGCTGGCATTCCTTGTGTTGTGGTATTGTTATGTTTCTGTAGTTAATGTGTTTGTTACTTAGACGTGGGACTCAGTGACACATTTTCTGATGAGATGGATTTCTTTCTTCCTTTTTTTGTGCAGTTTTGGTCCCCACAGCTGACCATCAGCTGATCCCAGAGCCTTACCTCATTCACTGAGTCTACCAAACTTAATTAGCCTTCCCTGGACTAATTCTGACCCACATTCAGGGCCAGTGAGACGATCGTGAAATTCTGGTGCAACATCACACTGCCACCAAAGCCACTACTCACATCCATCCTATCACAGAGTAGGGCATGCAGTGGACTATGCTGCTGTATCATACACATCTCTGAATGTGACTCATCCATACTCCTGCCTTCTTCAGGACAATGGCCTCATGCACTAAGGCCTTCGCTGGAGATCAACCATGAGATTGTATCTGAGTGTGTGCAGATTTTATCTGAGTGTGTGCCCCCCTCCTAGGACGGTGACAGCCTTCCTCTCTGTCTGCACCAATTGCCACAGCTGCTATTCAAGCTGGAGTTACCTGGGCTGTTGTTAGGGCTTTATCACTGTTAGCCACCAATACAAGCTTAGATCCAATAATTATACTGAGAGATTTTAACCACCCAAGAAAGACCTAATAAGCATTACAAGCACAAACAAAGTGAATATCATAGATGAAAAAAGACAGAGCTTATTTTACAGCAAGTTCAAGAAGACAGAAAAATAAAACAGTTTCCATTTTGAAAATTGTACTTAGCAAGGCAGACAAGCAGATGACAAAATCCAGGAGAGGGTTAGCTGATAATCTGCAGACAGAGTGCATAAAAAAAAAAAAAAAAAAAAAATAGTGTCATCAGTTTTCTGATGCCTTCCAGTGGTTTATCTCCACATCTGTATTAATACACCTAGCTTTATTAGACTCCTTATAATGTAATATGGTGCTCAGGCTCTAAGGTCATCAAGGAACATTGATACCTGTAAGGTTGGATCATATACCCAGTCTCCCATTCATTTGTCATTATTTTCCTTAATTACCTTAACTGATGGAAAACTATGTATACCTAATTGCAATTTGTTCCATAGTACTGGGATTTTCTGTGTCATAAATAATTCCCTTATTTTGGGTTCTACATTTTGTAATCTTGAATTAACAATTTGCATGTTTATCTGGTCTTAAATTCTCATTGGGCGGCCACGGTGGTGCAGTGGTTAGCATTGCCACCTCACAGCAAGAGGTTCTCCGGTTCGATCCTCGGCTGGGGTGCCTTCTGTGCGGAGTCTGCATGTCCTCCCTGTGGTCACGTGGGTTTCCTCCGGGTGCTCCGGTTTCCTCCCACATCCCAAAGACATGCTGCAGGTGGATTGGACACTCTAAATTGGCCCTAGGTGTGCGTGTGAGTGTGCCTTCTGTGGAAGGTTGGGCGCCGGGCTGGCAACTCGACACCGTAAAACTCCACTGCCATTCAATGTGCGGACAAGGCGATCCGCTGTGGCGACCCCTAACCGGGAAAAAGCCGAAAGAAGAAGAAGAAGATCTGGTCTTAAATTCTCATTAATCTTTTAATTCATAGACACCAATGACATATCATGTATTGCATTATAAGCCAGTGTCAATTTACCTCTGAAATAATGGTAATGAATAGTAAACAGACCTAGTATTTTCCATCTGTCGAAGTAACCCATACTTGATAATGACAAAATGCTTTTTGTAAACCTTATTTGTACTGATTCCAACCTATTAATTGTTCAACATTATAACTAATGTGTATTATTATATTCCAAAATAGGTCTAATGAAAGTTTTGTATAAATGTATTAGATACTGTCCTTCTTGTAATGTGTTATCCAAAAATATACTTAACTGCTTCATAACTTTAGAAACAATTAAATCAATATGTTTTGGAAAGGAAAAAGTTGGATTAATCAAAATACCTAGTTCATTATATATTTCCACTACATGTAATTCCATATCTTTTAGTATTAATAACTCTCTTGGTATGTACTTATGTACTTGGTATGTAAAAAAAGATTCTTGTATTACTATTGAGTCTTTGTACATTGGCATGACCTCATGAATGGTATTCCACTGAATTTCATACTCGTTTTTTTTTTTTTAATTTAAAATGGCACTTACGTATTATCGCAACCACATTTTTGCGGTTGCAAAAAGCACCTACCTGTGGATAAATGAGTGGCTGAACCATTTCTAACTGCTAATCATAGTCCTTACTACTGGCCAAAAAGTGTAGATTACTTTAAGGAACAGGAACAATGTAAGAAAAACTATCCCTTTTTTTGCATGCATTACAGATGCATGCCTGAGTTGTCATGGCTGGTGTCGTACTGTCTATACAAAGAACTGTTAACATTTAGTCACCCACATGTAATGGTCTGCCAGGCAGGTCAGAAACCTTGGTAGTACCTATGTTAACACTTCCCCTAAAATCATCTTGCTTTTTTTCACATAGTACATTATATGACATGAACCTTTGTCTCACCGTGTAATGACACTTACACTTGCCTGGTTTGCATTGCTTTCTGCATATTTTTTGCATACGTTTGCAGCCAACAGTGAAACCGGAGAAATAGTCACAAATGTGGATAATTACAACTTTAACATGGCTGTGAATGTTTAACATGTAAGGATATGTAAAAGTTGTTACACTTATTTGCAATACATTTTGTTATCAAAAGAAAAAAGGGAGAGTCCGATACTTTGTTAAACAACTGCAATCTGAGATGTTTCAGAAAATCTCACACTATCTGCATTTTGCTTTTGGGCACTAAACATGACAGCAATTACTACCTGCCATTAAACTGATGTTAACCTACCAGCCTGAATCGTTTACATCAGCAGAAAGCAGGATGCAAGATCTGAGGCATCTGTAAGGCATGCAAAACAGGAAAACAGGGAAGAGGATTTCTTAAACTGTTCATGTTCCTAAAAAGTAATGTACATTTTTTTCCAGTACTAACAGCTTAGAATAACCGTTTCAAGTGTTTCCTGTACTCCTATCTGTGCAGGTATGCGCTTTTCTCAACTGTGAAAATGTGGTTGTGATAATACGCAAGTACCTTTAAAATTTATAGATTTGTTACCTGTTAATAGACTTATGTTATGTCATGCTATTATTTGTTTTAGACTTATGTTATGTTATCTGTTGATTATAGCTTTGTAACATTTGTAATAATTGTTAATCTTCTAGAGCTTTTCTCCTCGGGTCTCCACTGAAAATGGGCCCTTGGCTCAGCTGGACTAACCCGGTTAACAAATGTCAATAAATAAATAAATAAATAAATAAATAAATTAATTAATAATACTTTCCAAAATGTATAGCGTTGCTCTTGTTAATACTAAAATTAATATCAAAACTCAATGTCTGGTGGTTTATTTCAGCTAAATAACCATTATTAGATTCATAGGCCTTACTATCACTTAATACAATGCCCAACTGGCAATTATCTGCACATTTGTTATACCAACCTATTGTATTCTTTGGAAAAGTAGAATAAACAACATTAAACAACAATGGTCTCAACACAGAACCGAATGGGACCCCTTTTAATACTGGAAGTTAGTTCGAACACCACCCATTAATAACTACTGACTGTGATATACCTAATAACCAGCCTGTAATCTGGTTTATTAAATAAGGAAAATGATTGTCCTTAAATAGAATGTCATATATTTTTGAATCAAGTAATACATCAAAAGCTTTATAAACCCAAAAATATAACTAAAACACCTAATCCTAAGTTTGTTGCAAAAATCACCAAATCATAGAATGCAATAAGATTATTCTGAGTAGATTTCCCCCTAGTAAATCCATGCTGATAAATGTCAACCAAATTCATATTCTTTCTATTCGATTCTGTAAGTTTTAGTAAACATCTTTCATAGCATTGTCAATATTTGAAGTTAGACTAACACATCTTTACAACTACCCTTTTTATATATTGTTGTGTGCATGCCTGCATGGCATGTGTGTGTGTGTGTGTGTGTGTGTGTGTGTGTGTGTGTGTGTGTGTGGTGGGTATGTGTGGGCACATGTGCACCTGTGTCTGATGTGTGCGTACGTTTCTGTGGTGTGCATGTAAGTGCATGCAAGCATGATGGATCAGTAAATGGTAAAGAGTAAAGTACTCAGTATCATCACAAAGTGATGTAGTCATTAAATCACAAAAAATGCATCTGATAGTGCATGAGTACAACACAAGAATGAAAATGAAATGCAACTCTGTGAAAAACATCACACCACTTTTATGTATACTGCTATGAAGGCAAAAGCTTTAACTTCATTTTTAACATCCAAGTAGTTGTACAATGCATAGTGAAATGGATGAGAGCAGATCACATCTAATCGACTTCTCCAGTGTTTTCTATCAATTTAATTCAGCTTGTCAGCAACTCTGTTCCTGTAAATCAGTTTACTAATTGGTTTCTGTGACTTTGAATTAACTTATCAATTGTTGGATGCCACTACCCTGACTGCATATAAATCTTTCCTGTGTCAGAAAGTGGACTGACACCAAAGTGTGCAGTATTTTAAGACAAGCAATTACAAAGTAAATACAGAATAAGGTATTTTCATATAAGTTTTGATTTGTCTATCTTACTCTATATTTTTGAAATATAATGAAAGTACCAAAAGAAAGGAGAAATATTGGGATCCATACTATTTAATGTGATTATATGGGCAGTGAGAAAGATACCCGTTTGTGCTCGCCTGATACAACACAACACAACATTTTGCGGCTTGGCAGACAATGATAGAATAGAAGACAGAGGGCAGCAACTATTGCTTTGAAGTGGTCAGCAACTGTTAACTCAAGCTTATGTGAGCTATAAAAAGGTCACAGGAAGGTGATTTAGATATCCCTATTAGAATATGTGGAATTAAACTGTGCAATCTTTTGTGGGATGCACAGTCAGTGCCAATCTTTTTAGGTCAGGAAGCCTGAATTTTTGAGTGTCTATCCGTTGACATTTGATGGTAAGTCATTCTTGAAAGGTAGGCATTCTGTGCTATAGTTTGTGGTGCAGTTGTTTTACACAGTGCCAAAATCAGAGCAATTAAGTCAATGATCTTCACAGTTACTTCAATGTAATATTTTTGATGTGAACAATTACCATAGTTGTGGAATGTACACATTTACACACCTCTGTGACCAGAATCTGCTGTCACCATTTTTTTGTGAAAAAAAAAAAATTAAACAAGCATGGAAGGCACTAGGATTGCAGTTACATCTCGGGAATGCCTTAATTCATAAAGTTCTGTTCAAAATGTGCTCTGTCACAGAAGATAGCAGTATAAAACCTCTTATTCTCAGGCTAATTTTTCTTTATCTGTGAGCAGTACTGAAATCTTGGACAACTGACACTAGAGTAAAGCTGTGAAACTATGACAAATAGCTGTCAAAATGTGAATTGGCATCCACAGCCTTTCTTGGGTAATTAGAATTCCTTCTTCAACCATCACAATAAATGATTCTGTGCAATACTTTATTTAACCTCCTTCTTACCAGTGGAAAGGTTATTATTTATTTTTGACAATAACATTGAAGAAATATATGAACTGAAATCTATTAAATTACGAGCAAGTGATACGTTAAGTGCCGTCTTGAGAGCTCCAGTTCAATAATGCATTTAACAACTTTCAAAGATTCTTCGGCTTTTCATACTACATTTACTAGGTCTGGCCCCATTTTATAGACTGTCACTGCTGGCAGTGAAGTATATCGAAATGCCCTAGACAAGGAAACCTTAGCATATAAGAGACAACTAGGAAGTATGTATGAATTTTGCTTTGTGCTCCAGACACAAGTGTTGACTTAAGTCATTTAAAGGAGATCTTGATCTGAAATACAGAACAATGACAGGATGATAAAAGAGTAGCTTTTAAAGCCATCCACCCTGGTATCGTTTTTCTAGAACTTCTCGTGGATCATTCTATCTCCTAGATGGGATTATAGTATTTGTTTATTGGAAAACAGAAAACTAATTAGTACAAAGTGTTTATGTAAGAAAATTAATCACATCTCAGGAAATATCATATGTTCCTAAAATATACCAGTGATTTTCTAGTAAAGAATTGAGTTTGCAAATGCAAACACACTTGCTATTCACAAGAATATTGATTTGGCAAAAAAAGCATATTGTGTTTCAGCTCTTCTCAAGAATTTTGTTTTCAGACATTAAATATAGTGTTTGGAGGCAACCCTCTCACAGTCCACTTCTTGCATTAGTATCCCACTATCACACCCCCACCCATGCAAATGCAACATCATTATACGAGCAATACAAATCTGTTGCCAAACAATTCACAGTCTAAGACTAAGCTTCCTGGAAGTCTTAAGTCTAGGCATCATTGTAAAACCCTTAGTACACCTACTCCACATACCTCCATATCAACACCAGCATCCACAAGCCACTAAGAGTAAACTGCTTCCAAGTCAGGTAAGCATAATTCTGCTGCTGGAAACATTCAAGTTTTTCTAGATTCATTTGGTAAATTCACAGATTTCACACTTACCAGGTTGGAAAGATCAGAATGACAGTTGCCAGTCTCTCAGGAGCCAAGATAGTGGACCATATTAGGACACTCTATACTCTCTCCTCCAGCAAGGAAGACCATGATGTGATTATTGTCTTTGTAGGGATAAATGACCTGTCACAAAAAAAAAAAAAAAAAAAAAACCTCAAGACCATACAAAAAAAAATGTTAGCAGTTACCATGTTAGAGTAAGGTAAGGGTAAGACATTGGTTCTAAGTAGAATCCCCTTAAGTGTTGCAACTGAATCTCTGTGACAGGCACTTGTAAAGTTACTGCCAGATACTCACAATTCCAGTTAGAACTGAAAAGAAAACTATATCAGAGAGAGTAGAACCATTTTACTGGTATACCTGATATGGAGAATGTCCACCTTCTTCCATCTACTTTAGATATGCTAATTATAAGATGGCAAAACTATATGGGAGACCGTTCAGGCAGTGCAATATAAATAAAGTGTCAGATCAGGTTAACTCCCTCAAAAGAAGTAACCAAGATACCGACTCAATGATATAAAGTCACAGTCCATGAAACATCCAATAACACAGTTCTTAAATTAGGTCAGTATTCACTTCACCATAAGCAATTGGATCAGACAATACAGACAAAATAATCCAAACGAGTAGGTCAGATATTTTAATGGCATAAAACTGGCAAGCACTTTCACCTTTAGGCTTCCTCAGGCCAAATACAATAAAACGCATTTAACATATATATATATATACTTTCTATGCCTTAATGACATCACTTCCTTCTCAATCAATTAAACAAATAGTTCTTCTTTGTTGATAGCGGAGACATTACATAAAAGCAGCTATTTTTCTCTTGATTTTACTTATACTAATTATAAGGTTGCATTACCTTGAAGTAGGAGGAATAGCTGATTATAAAAAAATCTTTAGTTTCTAAACAGCTTGATTCAGTGTTAGCATATTTAGATAGTTCAGTTAGCATACTGGTTAAGGTCTTTGTCTCCTATGCTCAAAGTACAAGGCTCAATCCTAACCTCCAGCCAATGGCATGGAGTTTGCATGTTCTCCCTGTGTCTCTGTGGGGTTTCTCGCACTTCTGAAAAACATGCTGAATGTTTCCATCTTAAGCTCACCAAAAAGAATGGAGTTGTGGATAGCAACACAGACTCCACATCGTGGAAGAGTTGCATAAATCAACTGCTTGGGTATCTACTGTGGTGAGCAGTATCTTCATGTTAGGAGAACATGGATCACAGACTGCACATCATGGCAGAGATAGCCACTTGACAGTGTAAAATATGACTTTAGGTGATTTGGTCCTGTTGATAACTTGGTTGAGGAACTGTATACTCTGACCTATGCTAGTGACCCATGCTAACAGTGTAAGGGGTGTATGTAATGTACCCCTGTTGGCCAGTGTGTGCCTGCCATAAGGCCCAGCAGCCCTGAGTCAATAAGGCATGGTCTGGTGTCCAGTTGTCTAGCTTGGATTTCCTCGGATAGCTCTGTTGAGTGAAAGCTGGACATAAAACCAATCGACCCGACAAACATGAAGTAAGAATTGCTACACTCAATGTAGATTCACTGACAGGATGAGATGGAAGTAGATGACATGATGGCAAGAAGGAGGCTGGATATGCTATGCATTCAAGAGAGAAGATGGAAGGGCAGGGCAGTAAAGCCACTTGGCTTGGGGTACAAAGTCTACTACTCAGGAGGAGGCTAGACTAGAAATGGTTTAGGAATTGTGGTGAGGGAGAAGCATTAGAAGACAGTGAGGGATGTAATCTTAATTACTGACAGACTCACAACAGTCAGACTCCAGCCTAATCATAGAGCAGTATTCATAATATCACCCTATGCCCCAGAGTAGGGTTGTGATAGTGAGGAAAAGAGCGCATTCAGACAACAATTGCATGACCTACTAGATAAAGCAGGATAACATGAAGTGGTGTTAATAATGGATGACTTGAATTCACATATCGGAACAGACAGAACAGGCTATGAGGACTGCTTGGGTCCATAGGGGTGGGGCAACAGGAATAAAGAAGGAGAGGCCAGTCTAGAATTCTGTCTGGTAAATGGAATGATAGTAGCCAACACATGGTTCAGAAAGAGAGACTGTTACAAGATCCCATACAAGAGTGGTCAACATGCAACTCAAGTAGACTTCCTGCTGGTAAGAAAAGGAAGCTGGGGTAGAATCAGCAATTGCAAACTCATCCCCAGTAAAATAGCCAGTCCACAGCATAAACCACTGATTGCCACAATCAGCTGCAAGCAGTAGTCAGAGAAGGCTTGAAGAACAACAGAAGCTAGGCTGAAGATCTGGAAGCTGAGTGGAGAGAAAGCACAACAGTTAAATGAATTTTTCAGGGCTCTAGCACCTCATGAAGAGGAGGAAGTAGGTGGAGTTGAAGAAGAATAGCAGCACCTCAAAACAGAATGTGTGAGGACTACAGAACAGATATGCAGACAAGCCAGGTATGGAAATAAGGCATATAAAGAAAAGCTGATGGTGGAATGCAGAAGTCTAGTAAGTCATCAAAAGGAAGGAGTGCAGGAAAAAGTTGGAGATAGAAATGACAGAGCAGGACAGGAAAGAGTACAGAGAAGCTAAGAAAGTTGCAATAGTAAAGAACAAAGCATCAGAGGCACTCTACCAGCTTCTGGAAAGTAAGTCAGAAGATGGGACAAAGAAACTATATCAGGTTGCAAGGTAAAGACAGAAAGATAAATAAGACAGCCAAGACACTCTTCATAAGAGATGCCATCAACAACCTGCTCACCAGTCCACAGGAAATCAAAGACAGATGGAAGGAGTACTTCCAGCAGTTTATGAATGAAGAAAGCCCCATGGAAGCTGTACTGCCTCAGACACTGCCTATGGTGAGAGAATAGGAAGAGCCCACCATAGACGAAGTAAGAACAGCGCTAAGGAAAATTAAGTCATGGAAAACAGCAGGCTCAGGTGAGGTCACAGCAGCTATGATAAAGATGCTGGGTGAGAGAGGGAAGAAATGGCTCATGAGGGTACTCATGACAGTTTGGACAGAAAGGTATATCCCAAATGACTGGAAACTAAGTACACTAGTGCCAGTGTTCAAGAACAAAGGGGGCATTCACAACTGTGGGCAGCACACTTTGCATGAAAGTTCTGGAGAGGGTGATTGATAAAGAAATACACAGATTAGTAGAAAGTAAGATGACAGATGAGCAGTTTGGATTCAGATCAGGATGCAGCACAACTGACCTGATATTTTCAGCGAGACATATAGTTGAAAAGAAGCTAGAAATTAAGAAATAATCCAGTTGGGCATTCCTAGACTTGGAGAAAGCACATGATAAGGTCCCAAGAAAGCTGATTTAGACAGTTCTGCAGTGGTTTGAAGTTCCAGAAACATTGGAAGAATTACTGCAGGATATGTACAAGGACCCAATGACTCTAATATGAACAGTGTTCAATCAAACTAAGGGGGGTGCCAGTGGGAGTGGGTGTGTATCAGGGTTCAGCTCTGAGCCCAATGCTGTTCATATTGGTGATGGACTACATTAGCAAACAGGTTGGAGGGGAAAGATCAGCAAAGTTGCTATATGCAGACAATGTGGCATTATAGGCAGACTCTGAGCAAGAACTTCAGCAAAGGATAGGGGAATGGAATACAAAACTGAAGGTACATGTGATGAAACTCAGTACTTATAAAACAGTTGTAATGGCAGCAAATGGTAGAGTTCAGAAGAAGCTGAGAACTGAGATAGAAGGGAAACTACTTGAACAGGTTAAAAGATTCAGTTATCTGGGAGGGGTGGTTGAGAAGGTAAGTACTTTATAAGGTGGTCAAAACATGGATGAATGGAGCTGCAGCCAAGTGGCACAGAGTGTCAGGTGTAATATGTAACAGAAGAATGCCAAAGATGCTGCAAAGTATGGTATAACAAACACTAGTATGACCAGTGTTACTGTATGGTACAGAAACCTGGGCAGTAAAGGCAGAGCAGTTGAGAAAGTTAGAGGTGATGGAGATGCAGTGCCTGAGACAGGTGGGAGGATGCAGACTGCGGGACAGACAAAGAATTGAGGACATAAGAATAGATGCCAAAGTAGCTTCAACTGCAGAAAAGGTAAAGAGAATAGATCACATTGGTTCAGGCACATATGCAGAAAAGCAGAAGACAGTCTGTTGAAGAAGATTTGGGACAGAGAGGAAGAAGACAAGTGGAAACAAGGACATCTGGAAAAGAGGTGGATGGATTGTGTGAGAGAAGACCTGTGACAGTCGGGCATGAGTGTGGAAGAAGGCAGGAGAGTGGCATTGAAGAGAGAGAGAGATGGCGCCAGTTGACATGACACTCTGACCCCATGTAGAAAATGGGGATGAAGGGCTTGATGATGATGATGATATTTAGTTGGTTCTGTAGATAATATTAGGGAATGACAGCAGTATAGTCTATACAATAAACAATGTAAATACCATTCAATGTTTGGGCCGAAATTGTTAAACAAGTGACAACTGAGGTATACTTTCTAGTTGAAGTATGAGCAAAATAGGATTTATCTAGTAAACTCAATAAAATGTATAGCTGTCCTGCAGAACTGGATCATTTGTGTGGGTAAAGGGAAAGGGTAGGTAGCAAGTCTACAACACGAAACCTAGCAAGGTGAGGAAGATGATGGCAGACATTTCTTCTGATTTAAGCCACAAAAAATATTCCTTTTTAGATTGGTACTGGATATCTGGCAACAAATCAGTCTTCTTATGCACCAAATATTACACTGAGGGTTACCAATCCCTTGCTTGCGCTGCCCTGAGAAATGGAAAGTATATGGAAACATTGGAATAAATATGTCAAATATGTCCGGGTTTACAATGGTGGATTGGACATCTGCTATTAAGACACCAAAACTGGTACCATGCAGTGAAACAGCTTTTTTCCTCTGCAACATCATTATGACAATTTGTGGAAGAGTATTGGTGGAAAAGTCAAAAAGAATGTCCCAAGAGTTAGTGATTTATTTTTAAGGCGTGCAGAACTGTACAACATTTAAGTGCAGTGCTGGACTGCAGTTATTAAAAGTTATACTAGCAGACATTGTACCTATAAATATATATAGGCATGATTGGGGCTTAATAATATATGAGGAGCACTAAGAAAGTTTGACATGACATTGTGAGCAAGGGTATAGAAGGTAATGGCACAGATAATGGAAGAAATTGATTTATTTGTCATGAACGTGGAACTGCTGAGTGGTTGCAGTACAATGGGGGCATGATGATGTTCTCAGTTTTGTTATTACTATCATACTCAGCACTTGACAGTGTCACAATGACAAAAAGTAGCATAAGAGGAATATGTACTGCAGTATGAAATGCATATGGTCATCTGAAAGCATTACTTTGTAGCACATAATTACAGTTATGCTGGTGAAATGCAGTGGAAACTTATTGGAGTCCCTACCTTTAAGTGTGCCTGTCCCTAAAACATGGCATGCAGAATTATTTACAGAAACCCTTTACAAACATGTAAATGGCTGCATTGAGGCTGCTGGACCTACTAGAAGTAAGCCTGGATCACCAAAAACAAACCACATTAGTGGAATCCTTACTATAACAGGGTATCTAACAAAAGAAAAATAGTCATGACCAGGGTCAGAAAGAATAACTGTCACAGAGATAAGAGCTCTCTGATTCAAATATCCAAGAAAGTAACATGTATAATAAAGTGCAATAAGACCAATTATGAGGTCAGGATAGCCTCCTAGGCTAAGGGCAGTCACAAAGCTTTCTTCAGCTATGTAAGAAGCCTTTACGTTAATACTCAACAATATGCAGAACTGGTGGTAAATGGTACAACCTTCACTGACTAGGGTGACATAGCGAATCTACTGGCTGATAAATTTAGCTCTAACTTCACCCCCACTTCCCCATCACCCCCAGTAAAATCCCTTCTAGCATATCCACCCAATTATCACCAGGGAGCAGGTCCTGGTGGTGTTCACCAAGGCCAAGAGCAGTCCTTCAGTGGGCCTCAGCAATATCCCTGGTTGCCTTCTAAAAGCATAAAACACGATTTAGCAGGACCACTTTAGGCACTCTTCAACGACAGCCACAAAATAGGTTACATGCCAGGTGAATGGAAGGCCACAATGGTCATCCTTAATCAGAAGGGTGGACCATCAACTGATCTTGGGAACCACAGACCCATTAGTCTGATACGTCTAATATGCAAAGCCATGGAATGAATTATCATGGAAATGATCAACAAGGACATTTGCAACCTACAAACACTGGATCCACCTTAATTTGGCTTTGTTAAGGGAAGGTCTTTACTTGACCTGATAGATTTCTTTGAGATGGTCACTAAGGCTAAGGATGAGGGGAAAACACTGCATACCACTTACCTTGACCTGGCCAAGGCATTAGATACAGTGTGTCACTCAGATATTGTTGATAAACTCTCAGAACTAGGCATAAATCCTTGCATAACTTGCTGGATTGCTGGCTGGCTCACAGATAGGCCCAAGAAGTCAGGATGAGTTAGACTACTTCTTGGTCTCCACCAGAATACCCCAGGTATTGTTGTTGGGTCTGCTTCTGTTTGCTTCTCAGAAGGCAAGACTAATGTCAAAGGCTTCTGGCTCATCAAGTTTACAGATGACTGTAAATTCGGGATTTATTATAGATTCCCCCATGACACCAACTACCTACAAGAGGGTCTAACAAATAAATCAGCTGTGCCAAAGCCATGGATTAAAACTCCACTGATAGGACACCCCTAAGAGTTTACCCAATAGTTATGCATCTGGGAACATATGTAGACAGTAATCTGGCATTTAACTAACACGTAGCCAAGATAGTAAGAAAATCATTCTATGTCATCCAGGCCATGAATATTCTGCCTTACACAGATCACCTTAACTCATTACAGCCGAGTATACCTCCAGGTGTGAATCATTTCCCCAAGCTCGTCTGGCCCCCATGTCTCTGATGGACAGAGGTTGACAGTAAATAAGTTAGTCTCCAACTAACATACCTTCCACATAACCCTTAGCTGCCTATTTACTAACATATCCTATCATATAAGCATCCAAGGAACTTGGAGATAAAACTGGGTCTGATGAAGTTAACATTGTTTTAACAAAAGCGCTCATGGATTTTACTTCTTTTGGTTTTATTTATTATTAAACTGCAGTTCTCTACACAGCATCTCATACCTGCTGATTTTTGGGAGTCTTCCTGCCAGTGTTTTCATATTCATAAAACTGGGTTTGGTTGCATGGCTTGGCTTGTAAAGACCCCGATAGTCATTAGCCTAGTATAAATCTATGAACCAGTATCATGCAATACGACTGTTACTACATCATAAAATGTGCTAAATCTTGTTTAATTATGCAACAATGATCCCAAGTTATTAATGGCCAGACAGTTAAAGTATTGCAAAAGCCGAAAACTATTTTCCTAATTAATAAACGTACCTAGGAACAAAAAAATGAGAAATTATCATCTACATATATAATCAACTTAAACAAATATTGTACCAGAATGATACTGATTTCATCATGAGAGCAGAACAAATTGCAAAAATCATATTATAGCTCAGTAAAACATCTAGTCATCAAAAATGCTAGATTGCATGGATTCTGAAGACCTCTCCCCAAGGAACTATAACTTATGAGCTGAATAGATTAGATTTAGTTGTGAGATACAAGAGGGTTACAGGCATTTACCACCCCCCACTCTGTATTTAGGACTTTTTTGGTATCAGTACAGTTAAGGAAATATTTTTCATGAAATATATAAATGACTATTAAGTACATTATGTATATGCTGATGATATTCTAACCTTCTTAAGTAGCTATTTATCAGTCTTCTGGCAATAGCATTTTGTATTTGGGTAACTCACTAGCTAGAGGTTTAATCCTGAAATGACTGAAGTACCATGATGAATCTGGGCATCTTGGGGGCAATGTAGCAATTGCCTCATGTACACAGACAACCCTCACCTCCTACCACCCAATACTACAACCTATGAGAGATGCACGTATTCTCTCTTCCTACTACCCAACACTACAACCTGTGAGAGATGCACTTACCTAGCCAAACTGGAGGTAAAGCTCTCTCCAACCAAGACTGAACTTGACAGTCAAGAGGAGAAGGTAAACACTTGCACCACACCACATTCATCACATGGTCCCACTAAACCTACACCACAAAAATCCACACATAGAAATACAAAAACATTTGCAGAGGCTCTCAATAATAATCTGCTCAAGCAACAGAGACCACCAAAGCAGAAACGCAAGCAACCTCCACCCCCCCAACAGAACCCAAATGACACATAGCCCACAGACTCAGTGTGCCACTCAATCACAGCCATTAAGGCAAAACAACGTACCCAACACACTAGTCATAGGTGACTCTATAGTCAGGCACACTGATGTCACACTCACCAGGCTAAACAAGGAGAAGGCTACTGTCAGCTGCCTGTCTGGTGCCAGGATCCGCCACATAACCCATGCACTCAGGTCACTCCACAACAAGTACAAACATGACTCTATCGTTGTCCATTTGGTGTGAATGACCTGAGATGTACCTCCCTGGACTACATGAAAAGAGACATGGAAGACCTCTCTGATCAGGCAGGTATGACCGTAGCCTTGAGTAGCATCCTGCCATCACCCAGAATGATACCGCAGTACAAGGACAAAATGATTGACTTCAACAATTGGCTAAGATTCTGGTGTCATTCTAAGGGGATCCAGTATCTGTCTGCGTGGGATGACATGGTCAACAGACCATGATGCTTTGCCAGAGATGGCCTGCACCTGTCCCCCCTGGGATTCCATATACTGGCTAAGGCTCTTGCCAGCCCTATAGTGCCTTTTTCAGGCAAAGTTCAAATGATAAATTCACCACCATAACAGGAACAGGCAAGCAAAAACTGAGGGTAATGCTACTCAATGCTAGAAGTCTAAATCTCAAAATGCACTCCCTTGAGGTACTCCTTAAAATGGAGAACATGAATATCTGTGCAGTGACTGAGACCTGGTTCAAGGTTCCAGAGGGCACCCCTGCATTACCAGACTATAACTCATACCACAATTTTCGGCCATCTAACCTGGACCGGAACACCAAAGCTGGAGGTTTGTCCATATTCATTAAGGAGATCCACATCTCCAGGCTAGATGCTCAGCATAATGCATCCGAGGTTATCCAAGTGCAACTAACTCTGGGCAAAACTGCAATCCAAATTGTAGCTTGCTACAGATCCCCTACCATGCTCCAGGATTCCTACTCCTCTTTCTTGATATACTGGAAAATATTAGGGTTCAACCAAACACCCTAACAATAGGTGATTTCAACTACCCCACCATTAACTGGGAAAACTACTCATGTACCAACTCCTTTGCTCAACACTTTCTGGAATTAATAAATCCCAGGTCCCTGGATCAACTTATCCGCACCCCCACCAGGGGAAACAATATCCTAGACCTAGTCATTACCAACATGAGTAACCGGTGTTCCACACCTGAAGTCAACTCCTCATTGGTCAGATCCAACCATAAGCTAATCACCCTAGATATCCACATCCTGCCCCCACCCCCACCCCCCCCATTAAGGAAACTATGGTAAAAAATTTCTCCAGAGCTAACTTCATGCTTCTTAAGACATAAGTGGTGAACTTCATGACACCCATGCAGATGGACAATACAGTTACGACTGCTGAATCCTACACTCTATAAGCATTTACATGAGTGCATGGATCGTGCTATCCCAAACAGAACCAAGCTGCTATCCTCCAAAAAAAGGAAGCCAATCTGATGGTCCCCTGCCATAAACAAACTCTACAACAGAAGGAAGAAACTGTTGTAAATAGAGTAAAATCCCATGAGTGGAGGAGCTCCCTGGTCAGCCAAAGTAAGAAGCTGAGATCCCTTATAAGATCTTCCAAAGCTAGCTACAAAAACAAAATCATCACTGATTCAAGGGACAACCACAAAGCATTCTATAGCTATATCAATAATTTCAATGGCAACACCCAGATCTGCTCTGAGTTACAGCACAATGGCAGGAAAATTACAGAACCAACTGATATTGCCAACATCCTGGCAGATAGGTTCAGTGCTAACTTTACCCCCCCCTCACAAAGGGCCCATATCTATACAGGAAGAATGCAGAGTACCTGTAATCACAACTACGCAGGTAAAAGCTGCACTCTCTAAAGCCAAAAACACAGCATCCATGGGACCAGACAACATCCCAGGCTGTGTTTTACATGAACTTCAGAACGAACAGGCTCCCCACCTAAGCACCATGTTCAATCATAGCCTCACGTCAGGCTTTGTGCCCACTGAATGGTGCACAGCAACAGTTATCCCACTCCACAAAGGGGGAGCCACCACTGATCCCGGGAACTATCGCTCTATTAGCCTGACAAGCCTGGTCTGTAAGGCCATGGAACATATCATCATGGAACTCATAAATCAAGACATTGGTAACCTCTAAACTCTGGACCCCACCCAGTTCGGGTTTGTGAAAGGCAGATCATGCCTCCTGAACCTGAATGACTTCTTTGAGGCAGTCACCAAAGCTGTAGATGAAGGTAAGGTGGTTCACACAGCCTATCTTGACCTCGCTAAGGCTTTCAACACCATCCCCCATTCTGGAATTATAGCTAAACTCACTAAACTAGGTATAAATCCCTACATCACAATATGGGTTGCCAACTGGCTCACTGACAGAACCCACACTGTAAAAGTTGCAGACTCCAAATCTGACTTCAAACCAGTGACAAGTGGAGTACCACAAAGTTCAGTCCTGGGACCTCTCCTGTTTGGTATCTACTTCTTGGAAGTACAGGCTAACACAGAAGGCCTTTGACTAATGAAGTTCACAGATGACTGCAAACTAGGAGCCATAGTCGAGTCCCCAAATGATGTGGACATCCTACAGAAGGGCCTCATTGAGATAGATGCCTGGTGTCAGAGCCGTGGCCTCAAGCTCAATGCCAAAAAGTACATCGTCATCCCCTTTGGTAAAAACTCTGTACCCATGAACTACCACATAGGCAGCAGTCTACTTAATGCCAAATGTGTGATAAGAGACCTTGGGAGCCAGGTGGATAGTGGTCTCTCCTTTGATAATCACATCAGCACAGTAGTCAGGAAATCCTTTGATGTAGCACATCTCATCACAAAAAGGTTCTCATCCAGGAAAAAAGAGGTCATTGCTCCCCTCTACTTGACACTCATTAGACCCATTATAGAGTACAATGCCCCTTTTGGAATCTACCTCACAAGACATAGACAGCAGCTGGAAAGGCTACAGGAGTACCTCACAAAGAGGATTACTGGCCTCAAACAGATGCCTACACTGACCATCTCAAAAAAATCCAGCTTTACTCCATAGCATATCGCCTACTCTGAGGTGATCTCTGCCTAACATATAAAGCTATGCCAAACCCACAGCTGTTGGACATGCTACTCCTAAAGAAATCCCAATCCCTCTGAGCTGCATGCTCTAGGTACCTAAACCTTGTCACCACAATAAACAGGACATGCTGGAGGGATAGATTCCTGTCCCAGAGACTTCCCATACTCGGGAACAAGCTATCCATCTATGTCAAGCAAAGTTCCTCATTAGCACTCTTCAAGAAAAATCTTGATGAGTGGAGGGGAAATAGTAAATATACCCCAGGGATCAGTTCTGTGGCTCTGCTCATCAGGGGCACAGGAAAATAACTTTCTTGGGTGGCGTAAGCCAGGCAACCTTGTTGGCTAGGCTTACTTAGGCCCTTGGGCCAATAGCCTAGTACCTACCTATGAACCTATGTTCATTATTCCAAGTTAATATGTTACATTTCACATTTCTCCATTCAGATTTCCTTTTATTAGTGTTAGATACCTTGGACTATTTTTATATTTTTTTAACCTTTTCACTGTCCACCATCTGCTGTGTTCTAATGCCATTCCTCAGCTTCCAGAAAAAGCAAAGAACAGACAGAGACATCCCAGTACTGTGTTTTCCTAACAGTAGGGCAGACTCTTCCCATTTGATTTACTCTTACTTTTGAGCTCTGCATTTGGCATGCATTGACATTAGTGCAGTTTGTTAGCACTTCCTGCCATGTGTATATGCTCCTCTGCTGATAACCTGTCTGTGCTAGAATAAATTACAACTGTTGAGTTGGTCAAAAACAAAGTTGAAATCCACCGTTCCCCTAAAAATCAGTGAGTTCATAGTTAAGTAACTCACCTGATCCTTTCCCCTGGCCAGCTCCTCAATTGTTTGGTCCTACTACTTGCATCTCAGTCTTTTGGGACATGGTTAGGGCTTCATCCTTCTGTAACACAGAGTCAGCCCATGAAAGCACATTCAAATGTTCTTAGACAACTAGAATTTGTTTGTTTGACTCTCCTCAATAGGACTTTCACAATATTCCTTGTTGTGGATTCTTAGTTCCCTATATATTAGGCAACAAGCTGTTAAATGACTACAAACCTACTCATTTTTTCAACCAGTTACTATAGGTGTCCCTCAGGGCTCTATACTGGTCCCACTCTCATTTAATATATTTATTAATGACCTCCATACCTCCACTCACCATGCTAGTTTAGTTCAGTATGCAGATGACTCAGAACTGATATGTGTGGCCTCAGCAATAAATAAGCTCCAATATATCACCCAAAAATCTTTCGCCTCTGTAGAAAACTGTCTCAAAGAATCAAACCTCCTATTCAACCCCAAGAAAACTAAGTTAATGTTTTTTCCTCAAAATGCTCCCAAAATCAAAAGTGATCTTTTACAATGAAGTCAGTAAACAGTACTGTCATTGAAACTAATTCCATGAATGTGGAACGCTATCAGATCATTTTATGTAATCTATCCATGCCATATTTAGATTCTTCCCATTTTTACAACTCTCTGTTATGGCTTTTTTATCAACAAATGATCCTTTGTTCCATATGACTTTGTTTTAGCTTTTTATTCAGTTGACATAATTGATTGTTTTTTTAAATGACTATAAACTTTTTCTGCATCAATTCCAGTCTATAATTTTTATAATGTTGCAAGGCAAATTATTTGCCTATAGATCTTGGGATTGTTTGCAGATTCAGTTGTAAGGATGAATATCATGTTTTCATGTTATTAAGCAGGTTGCTGTCTGTTCAGAATGTACATATAAGTAATTCTTGGTTCACAGCCAAATCCTTGTGTAAAAATGTTAATGTCTTTGGTCAGAAGTTGGGTACTGCATCTGGATTCTGGGTTTCCAGTTAGCAGCTTTTTTTTTTATTTTGTCTCAGTTTCTCTCGCTGTTACTTCAACCTGCTTCATATTCTCTGCATTTGAGCTCCTTAGTTTTTCTTTTATTTTTTTCTTTCAATTCAGCATCTTTGCTATGCTCAACAGGGTCTTCCTAAATACTTCTCTGAAATGTACCTACTTCTTCTGTCTTTGAAGGTGTTTCAACTCCTTTTGCTTTGTTTCCCAGTCCTCTATAAAACCATTTTTGGATCATTAATGAATTGCTTATTTTGAACTTTAGTAGTATGTAAATCACTTGCTATTCAGATTAGCTTACCAGTTACAATCTGTAAAAACGAAGAAATATACAAACTGGTAGGCAAACACGGAAACAGTCTAGTCCAACTATACCAAAGATTCCAAACTAAAGTAGCAGCAGCCAAAGATTCTTCAAAACGTAGCTTTTATTCACAAAAAACAACGAACTGGATAAACGCTTTCACATACACTATGTATGCTTCTTCAGATCCTGATTCTTATGAATTTACCACACATTTAAATACTCTATGTCCATCAGTTAATTGACATCAGTTATTCAATAAACTAATTAACTGATCACTTAGCTTTTTAAACTGATAGTTACAAAAACTGCATAACTTTTCACTGCAAGACATATAATTAAATTATAGGAATAGAGAATTATGATGCTGAAACTATTTAACTTTTATAGCGCTTCAAATATATAAAAAATATATATCTAATACTATATATTAAATCATTACAAAATTAAAAATGCAAACGTAAATATAGATTAGCGTAATAAATCAATATTGTTAAAATAGCATTTGTTAAAGACAAATGTAATAATATGAAATGCTGCAAATATATAAAAATAATCTATATTCAACACTTAATTTGATTAATATTTATATAAAATTAATTCTATATAATAAAATAGTAAATATATAAGATAATTTATAGTGTATAAGGTAATTCTTAAATATACACTGTTGATATATATCAAAAATACAATATATACATCAGCATGATATTTTGAATCTTTTTGTTAAATATCATGCCTTGTATATAATATAAACATCAGATGCTTTACAATAGTGCATGAATATCCAATTTCATGTGGGAATATAAATAAAAAAGAATAGTTTATAAGATCTAATACCTAGAAATAGTAAAAAATCAATCTGCTGTTGTATATGTATGTATATGTGCTCTTAGCCTGCAAGAATGTAGGATTATCTTCTTTTTCTGAGTGCTGGTTTTATAGATACATATTGATTGATTCCTGGATGGCGGTGGGCTCTCAACTTAAAGATCCAGTATAGCTCTCTGGATTCTAATAAATTGGGGTTTTCCTTTTCTCTCTTATTACATTTTACTATTTCTAGAACTCTAAATTTAAAATGATGTTCTTTATATTCTAAAATATGTTTTGCTAAAGAGTTCTGCTCATTTAGACGCTTTATATCATAGGTATGGTCATAAACTCTATTCTTTAATTTTCTCTTTGTCATTCCCACATAGAAGGCTGAACACTTTTCACAGTTATTTTGAACTTCGTTTTTATATTTATCTACATACTCTTTATGTTTTTATGCTTGTGCTAATATTTTTAGTTTATTATTGGAAACAGTGTATGATAAATCCTGATCTGTTCTGATGCAGTGCTTTGCTTTCACCGCATCTACCTTTCTAAGTATTTTTGATGATCTGTTCCCTTTTCTATATTCTTCTAACAGTGATACTTCTTGTCTTAATGAGTTTATGGTTTTCTCTATTTGTTTCTTCTATGGTGACATACTACTTGTTTTTTTTTTCCTTTCCTTTATTACTGAATGTTTTTGTGATAATAGTTTATCCATTATTAGTTCAGTTATATCACATACAATTCTCTTAATAATCCAGATTACAGTGTTCATCAGTTTATCATTCTTCTAACATTTTGTCTTTTTTACTGTTTGTAATTTATTTCTTTCATCTATGTTAACATGTCTATCCAGCTATAGTAAATCAAGCAGGTCTTCCCTTAGATCATTTTCTTCTGGTCTGAGACCATCTTCTTTGCTTTCTGTTTCCTGTGATCATTCTACAGAAAGTTTCAGAACATCATCCTTTGACATATCCTCTTGGGATGTGTCCTGCTTCTTCTGCTGCTCTTCCATATGAGAACCCACTGCTCCATCACACAGGAACATTACCTGTGTCAGAGTTGCCATTGTTTCCTGGTTCTTCTGTTGTTGTGTAGCTTCAACTGGACTTTCATTCAGGTCTCCTACAGAAGGCTCCAGAGCATCTACATGTGGCAAATCTTCTTTGGATGTCTCCCATTCCACTGACTGGTCCTTACTCTTGGGACCCATTGTTCCTTCATGTTGCAAAACTACCTGTAATTGAGTCTCCACACTAAACCTTTCACTTTGCAGATAGTTCATCACGTCACTTTCTATTTGTTTAACTTCTGCCTCATTAATCCTATTTTCTACATTCTCTCTTTGTGAAATTATTTTGTATTTTGAATTTTATCATATCCCAGTATCTTTACCGATATTTCCCTACAAACATCTTTGGAGCTGCATTTTTTTTTTTATTAATTGGCTTGGCTTTCTCCGTTGTCTATATATTGGGCCGTATCAGATTTATTTTTTTCCTTTCCATGTCTATGTTTCTTTTTTTATATACTTATCAAAAAGCTATGATTTTTTTTTGTTCTTTACACTTTCTCATGTCCTTTGTTGCTTCTTTTGTTTTTTTTTTTTTTTGGCAGTCCAGTGTTTGTGTGTCTATATAATGATTTTTGTTGATCTGTTCTAGTACGAAACATAACTTTTTGTCTCTAGCTTATAACAGTTTTTCTTGTACAAATACATTTTCCCCCTAATTTATCTCTTACTCATTTTGTTTTGCATAATAGTAGCAATGCATAATTTCTTCCTTACCTTCAACAGTCTTCTTTGTCATCTTTATGCCCCCTTTTTCCTGTTAGTTTTTTTTTGTGCACTACATTTTCCTTCTACCCTGGGGGGGGGGGGGGCATCAGACATGCTGATAGGCTGAACTGATGATCCCCCAAACTGCCCACACATTCTGCAGTAGACTGGCATCCCATCAAGGATTGATTCAGACCTTATACCTATTGCCTGGTTAGGCTGCAACTGTCATATGATCGTGACTTAGATAAAATTGGTTCTGGAAAATGAATGAATGAACCACAATTTCTACTAGACACAGTGTAGTGCTTTCTGAGTGCATTGCCAGCAAAGAAATGGTCAATTGGGTTGGGTTTTCCTTTTTAAGCTAGCACCTAATCCTTATGCACATACATCAAATAGTGTACATAAAGACTCCAGTACAGTAAGAGTATCCAATGTTTGAGACAAAATGGTGCATATGTCTTCTCTGTAGAGCATTCATATTTGTTTGCCAAGTTACTCCAAGCTGTTAATATCTGACTTGTCTCTGACCAAAGTTGTAAAAGGGGCCCATTTTTCTTAGAATGTGTAATTTCAATTAAAATCTAGAAAAAGTTTACCTAAAATTTCCAGCATAAAACAGTTAGCACCAACATATTAAATAATTCCTCTAACCATTTGAATGGCATGCTTACCCAAAGCTATACACTGCATAAAGCTTCCTTCTTAGTGCTACATAGCAAAAGCACTTTCAGTATTGGTTGTCTTTAGTTTACGTTTGTCCATTATGTAGGTGGTTATAGTTTTATTTTCCTTTGTATTAAATCATAAAATACAAATGAAAAAAAATAGGAAATGTCAATAATTGCTGTAGCTAGGTGAATAATTGCCTGTGGTACAATATGCCATCTGAGGGTTTAGGAACTGTTTAAGTCCATCTATTTTGGTAATGGTTTTAAAAAATCAAAGTGATGATGAAATGTAACACTCCAGTGTCCATAGTAAAACAATGTCTTAAAAACTAGATAAAAGTAAACCCATAACTATTCAAGACCTAGGGAAAAGCAAATTGTTATAACACTGTCAGCACAGAGTAAATTGATTTTGCATTATCAGATGACATTTTTCAACAAACAGCACAACTTTTAATGTCCCATGGACTTGTCATTCCAGAATCTCATGAATCTAAATTTAAACTCCTTATGCTTCTTCACATACATGTCTACGTAACCAAATGCTTTACAGAAAGTGAAAGCTGTTCAAGATACTTTAATTAAGAGAATGTTGGTCAGTTCAGGACAGTTTGCCATATGTTTGACAGAGGTAATTTTTAGGTTAGAGTTGAGAGAGCAAAATCGGCAGAAAGAGAGAGAGAGAGAGAGAGGGAGGAAAGGAGGGTGGAAGACAGAACTAGAGAGAGACACAAAAGACTAACAAGGACACAAGGTTATGATGATACAGAATGGATCTTAATTGGCAGGAAGAAATAATGAACTCTTGGGGTCTGTGGTTTACTGTAGGTGCATCAGCTACTGTTCTTACTACAAGGACTAAATGGCGACTTACTGGACAAGTCAGATAGAGCAAATCTGTTTTTATATGTACACTGTTTATGCGGTGATTTAGAGTTGGTAGAGATACATTTAAAATGCATTTCCCTGGATAACAACGGTGCAGAAGGAATGTTTGGAGCTGTTCTTTTTTAGCTAGTAACAAATGATGAGAAATACTATTCTTCTGTGTCAGTTAAAATTATTTCAAGATTTTCCTTTCGGGAAAAATAGAAGGGGTTTACCAACTAATGATGTACAAGATGTTCTGGAAAGCAAACAAATAATGAAAGGACCAGATATAACTACAACCAGTACTGATTAGAAAAAGAATATGAAACACTTCTGGGAAACTTGTGATTAAAATAAAGAACTACAGAAAAATAGAATATTTGTTGCACTGCTTTTCTCTTTTACTTTATTCTGCATGAGATGCTATATTCAGCTCATAGAGATAATGAAAAGATTACAGCTTTTGTACCTGGACTTTATGATACAAAATGGAGGCTAGAAAACAAAGCAGTTGGTAATCCGTACTATGGAAAATGTTTTTCTTGGATCCACAGCTAGGATAAAACTTTAGTTTGTACTTGGTAGATAAAGTGGCTTCATCTTGTTGCAGACAAAACTGACATAAGCAATACCAGTTACTTTGACTCTGGATTATACTGAATATGCTTCCTGGCATGTCTAGCCATAAGTAAATAATTGTGATGGCTGAGCTACAATCAAGCATGCCAACAAGATTATCATGTAGCATACAAAAGGCAGATTGTATAAGAAGTCAGTGAGCCATATTGCTTCCAGTTACTGTTTTGTTTTCTTAGTACAGCAATGCAAACAACTCTGTGTTTACTAAAATGAGTTTTCCTATACCCACCACAGCTGGTGTTTTTTAATACTTTATTATGCATTTTATCTGTGTTATACTGCGGTGGTGGTGCTGCGGTAGCATTGTCACCTCACAGTAATAAGACGTTGTCCTGTTTGATTCTCAGCTAGAGCGTCTTCTGTGTGGTGACATGCGTGAATGGGCGTACCTTCGTTGAAGGTTATGTGTCAGGGCTGGCAACTCGGCATGTAAAAATCTACTGCCAATCATTAGCGGACCAGAGTTCCGCTGTGGCGACCCCTAACCAGGAAAAGCCGAAAGACACAACATTATGCATTTCATCTGTGTTCAACAGGTAATGCCTAGAAGGAACCTACACTTGTCTGGTTCTTTTGTCCTGATTAAAAGACCTAGAGAAAAATCACATAATCTACAAGAAGACACAGAAGTCAACTGTAGCTTGGTTTCATTTAGTTATCTTAATGTCCTGCCCATGAATGTAATACAGTCATAACTGTGTAGCCCAGGACTTTAGCAGTACAGCAATTCAAACCATCTTGCTAGTTTTCATTGTCTGAATCTACCTAAAAAAATCTGAATTAAAGGTCATATACAGAAACAAAGGCTGAGATTCAAATTAGCATGGGCTGTGAACATGTGCAGGGTGTGGGCAAAGCACAACAGAAAGGTGAGACAAAGTTATAAAGTTGCTAGAGTACCAGGGTTTTTTAACATACATTTTCTGAAGGATTTGAAGTCTGAAACTCAAATGTATGTCATTATTTAGTGTCTTCAGTCCTCAGATCATCCTGTGATTTGCCAGAAAATCACAAATTTTATGGGAAACAGACCAAGAATATGGGCCAAATATCTGGACAGTTGAGAGGTATGCTCCTATGGGTGCAGATGTATATGTAGACTTAAACATTTTAACTACTGGGGCCCTTCAGCAACCTACTGCCAACATGCCATGAATTTTGCAGGATTAACCTTATGAATCATAAATCAGCTCCTCAGAAAAATGTTACAACATGTGGATGAGCATAGCTAATTCCTTTGGACACTGGGGGACAGACCAAATACCACGCAGGCCTTTTATGACACAGCACATTTCATCGTGGTCCTAGGAGCCATAGATTGCGCACATGTTGCTATTAAAGCACCACCTAGTATGGAGGGTCCTATGATACAGCAACAGGAAGGCCATTCAGTACATGAACTATCAGGTAATCTGTAATGCCCAGAACTAACTTTTAATGCATCCTTGTACCATCTGGGGACTTTACATGATTTGCACATTTGATACATGGCTGACCTGTGCAAACAGCATCTGCAAATGGACTTCCCACTGGATCACCTAGGTGTAGGTGCACACACATGCAAGATAGACAGCTATAAAAACACAGTTACTATGCAAGCAGGGAACAGGCCACATATATGTTATACATTGCAGATGACGCTGGCTATGCTATACTTTCCTGAGTCATGATTCTAATAAACAATCCCCAGACCAAACAGAAAATAGTAAATAACTATCATGTGAAAACATTAAATAAAGTTGAGCATATACTCTGATTACTGAATGGATACTTCCCATGCCTTGATACCTCAGTAGGGACACTGCAATATAGTCCAGACATATACAGCAAGATATTTTCTGGGTGCGTTATGCTGGAAAACAAGGCATTGCACAAACAAAGAAACAGCATGGAACATCAGGGCTGGGCCATCCATAATGTAAGAATAGCAGAAGGGTAAATTGGGAGAACATGCAGTATCTGCCATGGCAGAAGCAGATAAAATAAACTGAAACACTTACAAAGAGTTGCCTCTAGTTCACATCTATAGAATGTGACATAGACAACACTGAATAAAATTATGCATGGTGTATCACACTTGGGATATGTAAGAGAGTGTATGGACTGGCCATGCTGTGCATCAGGCATCACCATATACATATAAGTTAGTAAAAAAGTAGGGTACAATCATCACCATTTGCAAAAGTGAGAGAATGGAGTGACACATGACTGCAACACTGTAATATGGAGTAGGTTCATAGGAGTTGAATACAATAGCTACTTACTCTGGAAAGTTGTAGGGAGTCAGGGATCATATCCTCCAGTGGTTCAGTCAAGTTACCATGAAATGATCTTTGCCAGTGTCTTTTCCCTTACATTGAGTATAATATCAGTAATCCCTTTTTGGCTTGTTGTAGGGACCTATTATGAACACCCAAGTGGTAAATGACAAGCGTAGAGGGCCTGCCACAGCATTTTATCTGCTGGCAGGTAAATATTTCAAGGTATTCCTACCTTCAAATGGTCATGCCAGTTCTTGCACACCCGTGGGCAAGCATCTCAGTCAGTGTGCATGGGTATGGTGTGTATAATATGCGGTGGGATGCACTTAGCTATAGTCACAGCAGTCCAATTTATGAACATGGATATCAGCTGCAGTCTGTGGTAAATTAAGAATACTCTGGGCCTCAGATGGTTTTCAATCCATGACACTCTTCACAATGATTTTTTTTTCATTTTTGATATTGTGCATAAATGTACATTTTTTGGGATTTAAATATCTTAGATGCATATATGGGTTCACTACATAATCTCGAAATTTTGAAATATCGAATTTCAAAATCCCGAGACTATGTAGCTGAAACCCCTAAATACCAAAAGATCAGAAGCGCGAAATTCAAAATACTGAACGTACAACACACATACAGCACACACATACACACATCTTCCTCCCCACAATCAAACATATCATCCTACACTACAGATAAGCAGGGGTGCAAGGCCCCCTGCACCCCCCATGTAGGGGGCTGCACCCCCCACACCCCACCTACTTAAATATACTAACTCCGAGATCGCACAGACACACAAGGGAAACTCAAACCCACACATTTTACAGTCCCTCACACACACACACACACACACACACACACACACACACACACACACACACACACACACACACACACACACACACACACACATCACAGTCACAACACACACTGACACACACTAAAGCCCCTAACCAACACACTTACACATAGATACTTACCTGAACTTCCACCTATCCATCAACAAACTGCAACACCAGAAGTGTTGCTTCAATATCTCTGAACATCGGGATTTTGAATTTCGCTCTTCTGGTCTTTCGGTATTTAGGGGTTTCGGCTGCAAGGTCTCGAGATTTTGAAATGCGATATTTCAAAATTTTGAGATTATGTAGTGAACCCGTATATATACCTACCAGGATGTTTTAAGTTATATTTCTTTTCTAATAAAAAAAATATTTAAAAAAATCAAAATAATGTATTGTTTAACAAAGTAGAATGTTTTAAAGTTGTAGCATTGAACTTTTTTCAGCAAAAAGTGGAACAATCATTTACTAACCAATAATACCATCATTATTCATTTTAAAACATTTTAAACCACAAATGATCATTGAAATGCTATCATTATAATCCACCAATCTCCATACTCATCATGTATAGCTACTTTAACTGTATAGACCTATGTGTGATTATGATATATCATGTCCACATTGATAGTATTCTAAATTGTTTTATACAGATGCATACTAGTCCTGTAAAGGAAGACTAACTGTTTAACTTAATTGTGACAACAGGATCAATCATTTTCATCCACAGACAAGCCCTTATATCAAGCAATTATAGCCATGCTGTTGACTGTGTGTACCTCAGATGTCTAACTATAAGGAACATCATAAAAATGGCTACATTAATGTATTTCAAATTTGTTTTACAAAAATGCACAGTAGCCACAATAAAGTATTATAACTTACTTCAAAAATGCAAGCTAGTCTTGTAATGCCAGATTAATGACCAGTCCCCTCCCTCTAGTAGCAAGTATAGCCACTTTGTTAACAAAGTACACCTCACTCAGATGTCTGATTGTGGTAAATCTAATGGTTACAGTAATGTATTTCAAAATTGTTTCATTCAAAGACACTTTATCCAGTGTAGACAAAATGAAGTATTGCAACTAAACTTCACATAAATGTACTCTAGTCCTGCAAACCCAAATTAATAATTGTTTAACATGATTGGATGACAAGAGGGTAAGCATCTTTCATTCACAGGCAGTCTCCACCCTTACCCTCTGATCATAAATTATTTTTTGATTGTGTAAATCTCAGATATCTGATTGAAATAAAAATAAAGAAAACAAAAACTATATTACAGTTTTGTTTCAAACAATGTCACCACAATAAAGTATAAATTAGGGACAAAAATAATGGGGGAGGGGAGCAAAGACCCCAAACCAAGAACAATTTTAAATGTAACTCTAATTCATTTAAAACATTAATAACACAACAGGGTTTGCCTCAACATGCATTTTCAGAAACAAAAAGAAGTATGATACTCTAATGGTTTGCATCACTGACTGAATTAATTCTCAGTGATGTACCGGAAAATCAAACATTTTATATGGGTCAAAGCAAACATATGAGTCAAAATCAGAGATGCTCTGCAAAATTGAGAGGTACAGTATCAAATTGCATCACAAAAAATCAAATTAGTCCTATAGTCCTACAAAGCTAGAATTTTCATGTACAGACAGCCCATGCATCCTGAAATTATAGCAAATGTTAATATAACAACAGATTTTTATTTCAAAATCTTTTCCTGAGCAATAAGAAGTATGAAACTCAGTCTGATTACTGTCTAACCTTTATTTTCAGTAATTTATCATTAAGTCAAACATTTTATGAGTGGCAGGACAGGCAAAAATCAGAGACAACTGAAAAGTAGAATACCAACTCGATTCACAGAAATTCTAAACAAAACAGGATTATGGAATCTTAGACCAGTACAGAGTGTATTTTAGTCATTTTCATCTTTATTGAATAAAAGTCAATAGGCTGATTGTTTTTATTGGCTGGCTCACTAAAGCCAAATTAGTCCTGCAATGCCAGAAAAATGATCAAATGACAGCAATCAGTTATTTTCCAATAGGGACAGCCCTTGTACCCATCAATTATAACTATCTTGCTGTCTGTGCACATGACCAGTGATCTATATATAGTACATATGTCTGCAACACTGCCATCTATTATATGTATGGCTATTATTATTTCCTTTTGTTCTATTCTGTGTTTTTATGTTATTATTTAAAATATGAAATGTATATTTATTCATGTTAAGTACCTTTTCTTAGCTATGTATGTATTTTTGGTGGAGATTTTCTTTCCAGTCATCTGCCAAAAAGAGGTCTCTCATGTTTTTGCTGCTGTATCCTGGACAACAAATGGAAATGAACTAACTGTTCAGCACTATGTTTCATCTCCATTTTACACCAAGACACAGCTGCTCACCAGCAAGCTCTCCAACAGAATACTCTCACCCTGCAAAGTTGTCCACTGCCAATAACTGGAAATCTGGGTCTTGCCAGGATTAAAAAAAAAGAAATACAACCTACCTTACTGTATTGCAGCTAATGATGTTTTAACCTCAGCACCCATTGCTTTCCTTTTTAATATTTGTGGACTTTCTGCTCCAGCAAGGAGTACAGTGTCCATTGTTGGTTAAGTGCACCAGTCACTCATATACAGCACCACAACTGTGGCTGCCTTCAGTAGGGACTCCACGGGACATTTAATGATTTTATTTTATCTATATTTTTTAATTATCTATGGCATTTTTTACATAAAAAAATAAAACTAAAATAAATAGAAAAATGGCTTCTGATACCCCTGATCAAAGCAGCTACAGTTTCTTACTTCTGCAATGGCCATGGGCCAGCCTTTAGCTGTGGACCCAAGAAAGATGCACAAATCCACCACTGATGGAGATATTTTCACTAGAAAACTTTAATTTTCTAAATTATTATTATTATTATTATTATTTTAATTTATAACTGGGTAAACTTACTGTACATCAATACCTCTTTTGCTGGGTGACCAGGTAATACTTTCTGATTAAATGACTTCCTCAGGGTTGTGCAGTAGAAAAATGGAAACTGAAAATCAGACTCAGAACTATGGGTTGATTCTCACTATCAGCATATTATTTTAATCTTTTGTGCCAAAGGAAAAGATATTGAGCCAAAAGAGAAATATATTTCAGGTTTTGGAACACTTTTTTGTAAACCTTTCCCCTCACGTCCGAAAAAGACAAATGTGAGGTTTGGGTGCAAGAGTAAAACTAGTTGCTAAGCCATCTCTTTAACATCTTAATATGTATAAGGAAGCCAAATATACACACATCAAGACACCATACTATTGCATTGTCTCTTATTTCCTCCTTGAATATTTGCACACACCCCAGTCAGTTGAGAACTTACCTATTCTGAAAGTTTTACAAAGAACATCTCCTTGATTTGGTAATGAAGGTAATTAGTACTGCCATGAATCACTGCTAGTGCACAGGGTGCTCCCCATACATCTGGGTGTGAGACATGTATGCCATAGTGAACACTGAGCATTTGTCCTGTATGCTCATGTATACAGCATATATACACTCACAGCACTACAGCAGGGCACTATGCCATGTTATAGTAGCATATGCAGCTCTACATTGAGCAACACAATCTTCAAAATGTACATCCATGCACACAGCTGTACTATTTTGCTCCTTAAATGGACTTGATTGAGTGACTATGCTACTTCAGGAAGAGGGGAATATAAACCTCTAACTTGGTGCCTCAGATAAAGCAAGAGTTTGCTGTTTTTACTTCACAGGAGCTTCAGGGAGTTCTTGCTAAATACCAATAATAGAAAAATGCAGAAAGTGGATGCCTGGCATGAATTGTCATGAATGCTGACCAATCTCTCTGACATCACTGTAACTTGTGAGCAAAGGTAGTACTGCTATAGTTATCTGAAGTGGCACCACCCTGATTTGCTTTACAGTTGTTGCTCGTTGATGTCTATTGCAAATAATAAGAAGGCTTGGGGTTTCGTTCAGATGCTTTAATATATACAAACATATCAGGATGGATAAAAACATCTCTAAATGCAAACAAACTAATAAACAGAGCTTACATACATACATACATACATGTTCACATCTCAGCAGCTAACTACAAAATGGCAGTCAGGCTTGCACATGCTCAGTACTTATACTCTATTGCAAGCTCTTGGATAGCTTCTTAAATGTAAATACACATGCATATTGATCTACATCATCCCTCTTAAAGATTGCATTTCATGCAAAAGAATATCAGAGACAAGCATACATTACTATGCACATTAGAAACAAAATACAATGTTCATGTCCAAGTTGCTTCATATCTGCTACAGGGTTTACAGATTCAACCATATCTTGTAACATAACAGTTGGGACTAGAATCAGCAACAGGGACAGTATGCGGTGCACAACTTGTATCAGGAACTTCTGGATTCATCATAGGAACAGGAATGTCCTGTGGTACTTCCTCTGGAACTGGAACACCAGGCAACTCACTCTGAGATAAAGAGTCGCTCTCACAGGCTGTTTGCTGCAGTATAGGCTCAGACACCAGTTTCAAATGTTTCTGATTCTGCCTAATAGTTGCTCCTTCTGATTCCACAATGTACAGTCTTGACTCTGGGCAAATATTCTTCATGACACCAATCCAATCATAACCTTTGGACATTTGCATCCTTACCACTTCTCCCTCTAATAATTGATTGAACGATCTACTGGTCTTACTGTAGTAGGACTTCTGGGATAGGTGTTTCCCCAATAGATGTTTTTTCACTGATCTGTTGTTCTTGACACAGGGAATCAACAATTGAGTACTGAGTGGTAATGTGGTTCTGGTTGTCTCGATAGAAGTCTCTGAGCAGGTGAACCAAGATGTTTATGATGAGGAACATTTCTGAGATATAAGAGATTCCGGAAAACATCACTATTATCTTGCTTTGACTTCTCAAGTAACTGTTTTGCACTTTGCAATGCATGTTCTGCCAAACCATTTGACTATGGGGTACTCTGGAATACTTGTGACATGAGTAAAGTCCCATTCTTCAGCAAATCTTTTGAACTGTTGGCTTGTAAACTGCATGGCATTGTCAGAAATAACTTTGTGCAGACTACCATGTACAGCAAAGTGATGTTTCATCTTATTAATGACAGTACTGGATGCTAGGTTAGGAAGTAGGTCAATCTCCTGCCTGGTGCCCTGAAGAGTTCTACAGCAGCAGAGAGACAAAAGAGAGACTTTGGAGTGATTAAGTATAATTTTTCTGCATTTTCTTGCTGCCTTTAGCTAATTTCACCTAAAACGCAGATTTTCTAGAGTTTCTGTGATTTAAAACACTTGTTTCAGCTACATGTTGTATTTATTTTACTGCCTGTACTTTAACAAAGTCATTTTTGTGTTTAAATTACCCGTTTAACTGTTGTAGGCTTACACACTCAAGTGTGATAGCTATTTCTGTGCATTTAAAGTGTTTTTTTTTTATTGTATCTGCTTTATTTTGTGAAAAAAGCAAAAAAAAAATACTTGTTTTCCCACCTTTCTAAACTAGTTTAGTCCAGTTTTCAGGTTAGTGCTGAATTCAGGGCTGTATTACAAGTTTCTGTGTTTGCCCATACCTTACTTGGATAGAAGGTAGTTTCTCTGTTCACTGTGAGAGAGGGAGCTTT
The DNA here is from genome assembly GCF_019279795.1 of Protopterus annectens. Taxonomy (NCBI): domain Eukaryota; kingdom Metazoa; phylum Chordata; order Ceratodontiformes; family Protopteridae; genus Protopterus; species Protopterus annectens. The sequence continues at coordinate 737,635,525 of NC_056737.1, read as the reverse complement.
GATCAGCCTATCTGTCCCTGGAGGAGTGGTTTCAGCCCAGAAATTAGTAGTTCACTGGCCATTTTGGGCTAATTTCTATCTCTTTCATTTCCCTGCTATAAAACTCCCATTTGCAAGGTTTTTGTGCTAGTATACAGCTCAGCAAGCTCCTGCCTGGTGCCCTGCAGAGTTCTATAGCAGCAGAAAGACAAAAGAGAGACTTTGGAGTGATTAAGTATCATTTTTCTGCATTTTCTTGCTGCCTTTAGCTAATTTCACCTAAAACACCGATTTTCTAGAGTTTCTGTCATTTAAAAAGCTTGTTTCAGCTACATATTGTATTTATTTTACTGCCTGCACTTTAACAAAGTCATTTTTGTGTTTAAATTACCTTTTTAACTGAAGTAGGCTACACACTCAAGTGTGATAGCTATTTCTGTGCATTTAAAGTGTTTTTTTATTGTATCTGCTTTATTTTCTGAAATAAACAAAACAAAAAACAAAAAAAAATACTTGTTTTCCTGCCTTTCTAAGTTAGTTTAGTCCAGTTTTCAGGTTAGTGCTGAATTCAGGGCTGTGTTATGAGTTTCTGTGTTTGCCCATACCTTACTTGGATGGAAGGAAGTTTCTCTGTTCACTGTGAGAGAGGAAGCTTTGAGCAGCCTATCTGTCCCTGGAGGAGTGGTTTCAGCCCAGAAATTAGTAGTTTATTGGCCATTTTGGGCTAATTTCTATATCTTTCATTTCCTTGCTATAAAACCCACATTTGCAAGTTTTTTGTGCTAGTACACAGCTCAGCAAGTTCCTGCCTGGTGCCCTGTAGAGTTCTACAGCAGCAGACAGACAAAAGAGCAACTTTGGAGTGATCACGTATCATTTTTCTGTATTTCCTTGCTGCCTTTAGCTAATTCCACCTAAAACACAGATTTTCTAGAGTTTCTGTGATTTAAAAAGCTTGTTTCAGCTACATATTGTACTTATTTTACTGCCTGCACTTTAACAAAGTTGTTTTTGTGTATAAATTACATGTTTAACTGTAGTAGGCTACACACTCAAGTGTGATAGCCATTTCTGTGTATTTAACGTGTTTTTTTTATTGTATCTACTTTATTTTCTGAAAAAAAACAAAAAAAAAACAAAAAATACTTGTTTTCCTGCCTTTCTAAGCTAGTTTAGTTCAGTTTTCAGGTTAGTGCTGAATTCAGGGCTGTGTTACAAGTTTCTGTGTTTGCCCATACCTTACTTGGATAGAAGGAAGTTTCTCTGTTCACTGTGAGAGAGGGAGCTTTGAGTAGCCTATCTGTCCCTGGAGGAGTGGTTTCAACCCAGAAATTAGTAGTTTATTGGCCATTTTGGGCTAATTTCTATCTCTTTCATTTCCCTGCTATAAAACCCACATTTGCAAGGTTTTTGTGCTAGTATACAGCTCAGCAAGCTCCTGCCTGGTGCCCTGCAGAGTTCAATAGCAGCAGAGAGACAAAAGAGAGACTTTTGAGTAATTAAGTATCATTTTTCTGCATTTTCTTGCTGCCTTTAGCTAATTTCACCTAAAACACCGATTTTCTAGAGTTTCTGTCATTTAAAAAGCTTGTTTCAGCTACATATTGTATTTATTTTACTGTCTGTACTTTAACAAAGTCATTTTTGTGTTTAAATTACCTTTTTAACTGTAGTAGGCTACACACTCAAGTGTGATAGCTATTTCTGTGCATTTAAAGTGTTTTTTTATTGTATCTGCTTTATTTTCTGAAAAAAACAAAAAAAAAAAAATACTTGTTTTCCCACCTTTCTAAGTTAGTTTAGTCCAGTTTTCAGGTTAGTGCTGAATTCAGGGCTGTGTTATGAGTTTCTGTGTTTGCCCATACCTTACTTGGATAGAAGGAAGTTTCTCTATTCACTGTGAGAGAGGGAGCTTTGAGCAGCCTATCTGTCCCTGGAGGAGTGGTTTCAGCCCAGAAATTAGTAGTTTATTGGCCATTTTGGGCTAATTTCTATCTCTTTCATTTCCCTGCTATAAAACCCACATTTGCAAGTTTTTTGTGCTAGTATACAGCTCAGCAAGCTCCTGCCTGGTGCCCTGCAGAGTTCTACAGCAGCAGAGAAACAAAAGAGAGACTTTGGAGTGATTAAGTATCATTTGTCTGCATTTTCTTGCTGCCTTTAGCTAATTTCGCCTAAAACACCAATTTTCTAGAGTTTCTGTGATTTAAAAAGCTTGTTTCAGCTACATATTGTACTTATTTTACTGCCTGTACTTTAACAAAGTCATTTTTGTGTTTAAATTACCCTTTTAACTGTAGTAGGCTACACACTCAAGTGTGATAGCTATTTCTGTGCATTTAAAGTGTTTTTTTATTGTATCTGCTTTATTTTCTGAAAAAAACAAAAAAAAATACTTGTTTTCCTGCCTTTCTAAGTTAGTTTAGTCCAGTTTTCAGGTTAGTGCTGAATTCAGGGCTGTGTTATGAGTTTCTGTGTTTGCCCGTACCTTACTTGGATGGAAGGAAGTTTCTCTGTTCACTGTGAGAGAGGAAGCTTTGAGCAGCCTATCTGTCCCTGGAGGAGTGGTTTCTGCCCAGAAATTAGTAGTTTATTGGCCATTTTGGGATAATTTCTATCTCTTTCATTTCCCTGCTATAAAACCCACATTTACAAGGTTTTGTGCGCCAGTTAGCTAGGGTATAACTATTCCCGGCTCCACAAAGTCTACTCTTCAATTTTTTTCCCCTTGGAACTAGGGAAACTTTCAACTTAAGCACTCAAATCATTCACTTCTCATCCCGGCACTTGCTCAAAACTCATAGCAAGCACTAATAAACCTTAGCACTATACCCCCTATACTGTACAGAAGGAGAAAGCTGTCTATTCGACCTTACCAGGCAATCAGTAAAACAGTTCACTGTACCTATCCAGGCATGTTCAAAGGGCAGTTTCAAGTGTACTCTCAGGTCCAACTGGTGAATCTGGGCAGACTGAGGCAATGTTACAATTGCCTCATGTACACAGACAACCCTCTCCTCCTTCCACCAAAAACTAATACATGCAAGAGATGCAATTATACAGCCAAACTGGAGGCTAAGCTCTCTCAACCCAAGACTGGACCAGGCAGTCTAGAGGAGAAGTGAATTACTTGCATCACACCACCACCAGTCTCACATAGACCTATGAAACCAGCGCTGGCAAAAAACACACATAAATACACAAAAACATACTCGGAGGCTCTAAATCAAAATCTTCAAAAGCAACATAGACCTCCAAAGCAGACATCCAAGCAAACTCCACTCCCCAACACAAACCATGAAACACATACTTCACAAAACCAGTGTGCCACACAATCCCAGCCCTTAAGGCAAAATAACATACCCAACACACTAGTAATAGGTGACTCTATAGTCAGGCACACTGACGTCCCACTCACTAGGCTGAACAAGGAGAAGGTTACTGTTAGTTGCCTGTCGGGTTCCAGGATCTGCCACATAACACAAGCACTCAGGTCACTACAGAACAAGTACAAATATGTCTCTGCCATTGTCCATGTTGGTGTGAATGACCTGAGCTGTACCTCCGTGGACTACTCGAAAAGAGACATGGAGGAGCTCTCTGATCATGTAGCCCAGGCCGGTATGACCCTGACCTTGAGTAGCATCCTGTCCTCACCAAGAATGATACCATGGTATAGATAAAAACTTATCAATTTCAACAATTGGCTAAGCTTCTGGTGTCATTCAAAGGGGATCCAGTGTCTGTCAGCCTGGGATGACATGCTCGACAAGCCACACTGCTTCACTAGAGATGGCTTGCACCTGTCATCCTTAGGCTTTCAAATACTGGCCAAGGCTCTTGCCACCCCCATAGTGCCTTTTTTATGCAAGGCTCAAAAGACAAACCCACCATTGTAAATAGCACAAGTAACAAAAAACTGAGGGTAATGCTGCTCAATGCCAGAAGTCTAAACCTCAAAATGCATGCACTTGAGGCACTCCTCAGTATGGAGAAAACTGATATATGTGCAGTAACAGAAACCTGGTTTAAGGCTCCAGAGAGCACCCCAGCACTACCAGGCTACAATTCATACCATAAATTTTGGCCACAGAACCCGGACCGAAATACAAAAGGTGGGGGAGTATCCATATTCATCAAGGATACCCACACCTCCAGGTTAGTGGCACAGCACGATGCTTCAGAGATCATCCACGTGCAACTAACAACGGGCAAAACTACTATTCAAATTATAGCTTACTACAGATCACCCACCATGTCCCAGGACCCCTCTCCGCATTCCTGAAAACACTGGGAAACATAAAGGTCCTACCAAACACCCTGATATTGGGTGATTTCAATTACCCAAACATTAACTGGATGAACTACTCAAGTACGAACTCCCTTGCCCAACATTTCCTAGAATTTATAAAATCAAATGCCCTAGATCAACTGGTCAGCACCCCCACCAGAGGTGACAACATATTGGACCTGGTCATCACCAACATGGGTGACCGGTGTTCCACACCGGAGGTCAACCCCTCGCTGGTTAGATCTGACCATAAACTAATCACTCTGGATATCCACATTCCACCACCACCCCCAGTCAAAAAAACCACTGTGAAAAACTTTTCAAAAGCAAACTTCACGTTACTTAAGACCAAGGTGGGAAGTTTCAAAAACACCCATGCTAAAGGATAACGCTGTCCAAGCTGCAAAATCCTTTACTAAGGAACTCTACGGGCACCTACAAAAATGCATGGATCATGCTATTCCATACAAAACCAAGATTCACTCCTCCAAGAAAAGGAAACCAGTCTGGTGGGCCCCTGCCATAAACAAGCTATACAATAGAAGGAGGAAACTAGTACAGAAAAGAGTAAAATCCCAAGAAGGGAAGACATCCCTGATCAGTATCTGCAAGAAACTACATTCCCTCATAAAATCATCCAAGGCTAGCTTCGAAAGAAAAATTGCCATGGACTCCAAAGATAACCACAAGGCATTCTTTAGCTATGTCAAGAATCTAAGTGGCAATTCTCAGATCTGCTCGGAGTTAGTGCAGAATGGCACAAAATACACTGAACCAACCAATATTGCCAACATCCTGGCAGACAGGTTCAGTGCAAACGTCACCCCACTCTCACCCCCAAAAAGGCCCATAACTATACCAGAAGAATGTAGTGCCCCTGAAATCACAGACACTCAGGTTAAAACAGCCCTCTCCAAAGCCAAAAACACAGCATCAATGGGACTGGACGGTGTCCCAGGCTGCATCCTACAGGAGCTCAAAGATGAACTAACCCCTCACGTAAACACACTGTTTAAACTCAGCCTCTCCACAGGTTATGTGCCCACAGAGTGGCACACAGCAACAGTTATTCTGCTCCACAAAGGTGGAGCCACTATGGACCCCGGGAACTATCGCCCTATAAGCCTGACTAGCTTGGTCTGCAAAGCTATGGAGCACATCATCATGGATCTCATTAACAGAGACATTGGAAACCTCCAAACACTGGACCCTACCCAGTTTGGCTTTGTTAAGGGCAGATCATGCCTCCTAAACCTGGTGGACTTCTTTGAGACAGTTACCAAGGCTATAGATGAGGGAAAGGTGGTCCACACAGCCTACCTAGTCCTCGCAAAGGCCTTCAACACCATTCCCCACTTATAGACAAGCTCACCAGCCTGAAAATAAACCCCTACATCATGAGATGGGTTGCCAACTGGCTCACGGACAGAACCCACATGGTAAGAGTTGTGGGAGCTAGGTCTGACTGTAAACCAGTTACAAGTGGCATTCTCCAGGGCTCAATCCTAGGATCCCTCCTGTTCGGCATATACTTCTCAGAGGTACAGGCAAGCACAGAAGGACTATGGCTGACCAAGTTCACAGACGACTGCAAATTAGGGGCTGTAATTGACTCTCCGGCTGACACAGACATCCTCCAAAAGGGTCTCACTGAGACAGATACCTGGTGTCAAAACCATGGCCTCAAGCTAAATGCCAAAAAGTGCATATTCATCCCCTTTGGAAAAAACAAAGTACCCACAAACTACCACAAAGGTGGTAGCCCCCTAAATACGGAAGATGTAATAAGGGATCTGGGGACCCAAGTAGATAGTAACCTCTTCTTTGATAATCACATTGCCAAAGTGGTTAGAAAATCCTTCTGTATGGCCCACCTAATCACAAAAGGGTTTGCATCCAGATCGAAAGAGATCATTGGGCCCACACATCACACAACAGACCCATCATAGAGTACAATGCCCCATTTGGGATGTACCTTACAAGACACCTGCAACAACTGGAATGACCACAGAAGTTCCTCACCAAGAGGATCACTGGCCTCAAGCAGATGCCCTATGCAGCTCGATTGAAGAAACTACAGCTGTAATTGGTTGCATACCGCCTACTCAGAGGTGATCTCTGCCTGACATACAAGGCCATGTCCAACCCAGAATTGATGGACATGCTCCACTTAAAGAAAACCATATCCCCTCGAGCCACATGCTCCAGGGATCTAAACCTCACCACAACAATAAATAGGACATGCAGGAGGGATATATTCCTGTCCCAGAGACTTCCCATGCTCTGGAACAAGATTCCAATCTACATTAGGCAGAGCTCCTCGCTAACCCTCTTCAAGAGAAACCTTGACGAGTGGATGGAAAACAGAAAGTTTACCCCAGAGATCACTTCAATGGCTCTGCTGGACAGAGGCACAGGGAACTAATCTAAGGGGGGCGGCGAAAGCCAACACATTCCGGCTAGGCTTATAAATGCCTTCGGGCAGATAGCCTAGTACCTACCTATGAACCTATGAACCTATAATTGGAGTAAAAGCCTACTAATATCAAATAATGGTGACTATTCCACTAGAAGATATCAGTGGCTACTGTCGACCAAGGTAATTCTGGAATCTGATTAAGATGAAGTGGTTCTTTCTGTTGATGAGGCTTAAGTACTATTACATACTGAACAAGAAGAAAGTGCTCTCTCAATGTCTTGTGACATAGAAGGCCAAAATACTATCTCTTTCACCCTTCCTTTGGTAGCTTCTCTTCCTGGGTGACCAGGAAGCAAGATAGTAATGTACTCAGGTTGCAAGGATTTTGGAACAATTACTTTTGGACCTTTCATAATGATACCTTTGTCAGACAAAAATCTCATCTCTGTATGGAAAATAAGGTTCCATTTCTTGAGATAAACTAGATTGCTTTGACGGTCATCCTTGATTGATAAGATAGTTGAGCCTTTGTAAAACTGGATCTGTGGCTGTATGATCTCTCAGCTCATCAAGATGTGTGGAAGAAAAATTTCTCACTTCCATCAATTCAAAATCATCTAGCACTTGAGAAGCTTGATTATCATTCTGTTAAGTGGTATTTCTGGGTGATCTGGATAATGTATCAGCAAGATTAAGAAGTTTGCCTTTCTTGTAGACAAAGTTGAAATTGTACTTTTACAATCTCAGCATCATATGTTACAGTCTGGCTGGAGCTGAATGCATTGGCTTACTCAGAATTGTGACTAATGGCTGGTGGTCTGTTTCAATCTGGATAGGTCTACCATAAACATAATCATGGAACTTCGAACATACAAACACAATTGCCAAAAGCTCTTTCTCAATCTGGGCATACTGCTGCTCAGTTTGGGTAAGAGTTCCTGATACACAGCCTACAGGTTGATCCTCTTGTAGAATAACTGCACCAAGTCCAAATTTTGAAGCATCACAAGAAAGTGTAACTGGGTTGTGAACATCAACGTACCTGAGTGTAGATGGACTAGCAATTATCTGTTTCAGGACATCAAATGCTCATTAGTATTGCTCTGACCAAAACTAGGATACATCTTTATGTGTCAGCTCTCTGAATGGTGGTGAAAGTTGGCTGAAATCTGGAAAGAACTTGCCTAGTAATTGACCATGCCAAGAAAACACTGCAGGGCTTGAACATTGTCTGGAGCTGGCATCTCGAGAATGGCTATTTGGTTTGAAGGATCTGGTCATAGGCTTGTACTCTAAATAAGTGACCAACATAAGGAACTTCTTGTAGCATGAATTTGCATTTCTGTGCATTGAGCTTAAGATTCACTTGATGTGCCCTTTCTAGAACTTTTTTGAGGTTTCTGTCATGCTCGACTTCATCACAACCTCCTACTAGTATGTTATCTACTATAATAGCACAAGGATACCCAGAAAAAAATTGCTCCATTGCATGCTGAAAGACTTCACTTGCAGAATTTATCCCAAATGGCATTCTCAAAAATCTGTATCCACCAAACGGAGTACTGAATATTGTGAGCAATGAGAATATTTTGTGTAGCTGAATTTGCCAAAATTAAGTCTTTGCAACTAAGACAGAAAAAATAGTGGCATTTGGCATCAAAGCTGTGACTTCTTCGACTGTGCACATTGGATGATGAGGTCTTTTTAGTGCTTTGTTCAAATCTCATGGGTCAATACATATTCTGATGTCATCTGAGCTTTTCTTATGAGCTACCACAATGGAAGAAACCCATTTATTTGGAGTTACCACTGGACAAATTACACCTTGTTGCACCATTTTATCTAACTCAGCTTTGACTCTGTCCTGCATGGCTATTGGAACTTTTTGTGCTGACCTGATAACTGGACTGACCTCTGAGTCTAACTTCTTGGAGTACACAACTGGAAGTTTGTCTCATTTGTCTTGGAAAAGATCAGCATATGTAGGAAAAATGTGCTGGGCAAAATTAAAGCTAACATGATGGACTTCCTTATTAAATGAAAGTAGTCCCATTTTCAAAGAGTCTTTGAGCCCTAGTAATGACTGAACGTGCCTGTTGACCACATAAAATAATAAGTCATAGCTTCTACTCTGCTGAAAGTAACATGAAAGCACTACTGAGCCTTTGTTTTGAATTTCTTCACCTCCGTAAGCAACAGGTTTTTCACACCTTGCCAAATCAAGCCTTTCACATTTACTTACTTTAGCAAATGTTTCTGCAGACATAACATTGCACTTAGACCCTGTGTCAACTTTGAGCTCTGTGGGTTTGCCATTTATTCAAACAGTACAAAATACTTCATTCTTGCCCCTTAAATCTACTGCATTAACTGTTTCATGAAACACTGATACACCATCAAAGTAAAGAGTATCTGGCAAGCCTACTCCATAACTTTCTGATTGAGGAACTCATTTCTTAAAAGTTTCCCTTTTAATGAAAGAGTGTGGGCCTTTTGATTTACAAAATCTTTTGAAGTGATTCAATTTATTACATTCGTAGCATTATTGACCTAAAGCTAAACATTTTTCCTTTTTAGATTCATGATTACTGCTGCAATTACAACAGTTGGCAATGAAAGTGGGTGGTGGCCCATGCTTTGAGTGTACTGACTCACTCTTGTGCTTCACTGAGGCTGTGTGAAGTCTGGAATTTGCTAGAATGTTCTAGGTGCATCAGGGGCTGTCATGTCCTTGGGCCTATTTCTTTTAACCATGTGTTGTGTACTATCAACATGAGCTTTATCACTGTGCCTTCTAGAGCTGCTCTGATTTGTAAGCATATGTGTGTGCTTTTCTGTGAGCTCATATATCTGACAAATCTCAATGGCCTTATTCAAAGTTAAATCACTGTCATGAAGCAAAATCTTTCTCACAGTATCATCTTTTGTACCACACACAAGTCTGTCTTTTATCAGCTCATCCATTAAATCACCAAATCTGCATGTTTTAGCTTTATTTATCAGGTCAGTTATATATGCTGCAAAGGTTTTGTTAGGTTTTTGATCCCTTCTGTAAAATAAGTGCCTTTCCATTGTAACATTTGTCTGGGGGTTACACATTTGTCTAAATTTATGTTTTAAGAACTCTAGTTCCTCCCTTGACTCACACTGTACAACAATATGACGGTTCCCCCTCTCCAGCATAGATAACAGGTGCATACACAAATGAACATTCTTTCTATAGCTTCTGACTCAGCTAAATTAAGTAGAATAAATGCCTTTGTATGGTCATCTTTATCAGAAAATGCAGCGTTGTATGAAAATATACGCATACTCAGACACTCTCCAGTTCTCAGCAATATTGCTGTCAAACACAAGTGCACTAGGTTTTCGAAATCCATCTGCCATGCCCGCAAAGTACACAAAAACACACTGAAAATATGGCCCTTGTAATTATGTATGAACAAACTGTTCTGTGAGCTTGTAACAACATTCAAATGCACAATAAACTCTTTGAAATACTTTACTTTACTTTGTGAAATATACGCTGTAATGGCTGTACTCTGTAAAATATGCCTTGTAATGGTTTTACTTTGCTAAACAACTTTACTGTAACACGGCACAAACATGTGAACACTTTATGCTCTTCTGATAACTTGGATATCTTTGCTTAATATGAAAATACATATGCATTGCGAAGAATGCAGTCATTTCCTTTTATTTTATTCATTTTATGCAATCGGACTTTATTTCAAACATTTTCTGTAGTAAATCGAATATTTTTATCAATACTATGCATATTTATTTAAGCAAAAATTATTTAGAGCATTCTGTATGCCTTGCTTCATATTATGCAAAAAGAAATAGTGCTGAGCAAGATTTTATACCTGAAATTCATTTCTGACCTATTTTACAAAGTATGCACAGTTTTGGGATAGTCCACTGCTATATATTCCACCAGCATCTGGATAAGTGCCTTAAATCATTTTCACCAAGCCGTTTTAAACTTCATGCCCCTTTGGTATGCAGCTTCTGACCTCAGGCCCTTTTAGAGATGCCGCTTCTGCTACCATGCCCTTTTAGACATCCCACTTCTGTCACCATGTCACTCATTTGTCACTATTACAAATTAAGAAGGCTTGGGGTTTCGTTCAGATTCTTTAATATATACGAACACATCAGGATGGATTCCAGCATCTCTAAATTCGAATGAACTAACTAACAGAGCTTACATACATACATGTTCACATCTCAACAGCTAATTATAAAATGGCAGTCAGGATCACATGTGCTCAGTATTTATACTCTAGTGCAAACCCTTGGATAGCTTCTTAAAGGTATACACACATGCATATTGATGTACAACAGTGACAGGCCAAGATTCAGGAGAGGGAGCCAGAAGCACACTTTGAAGCTTTTTTTTCAGCTTAATTGTCCTTTACTATCTTAACTTTTATACATGTATACTTAGCAGTACATAATTTGTTTTCCAGTGACATTGTAGCAAAAACTGAACATGGCTGGTTGCCCCAGAAGGTGTAAATACCTCTCTGTGCAATGAGTTGTGCACTTCTGTTGTGTGGCAATCCAGTTCACATTTGCCTGGCATTATTCTCATATATTGTCTGATGAACATTTCCCATGCTGCCATCCTTATACAGGACCATTTGGGGAGGAGCAGAAGTAGGAGCAGGAGGAGTGGTCCAGATCACCTTAGTCTCTGCCAGCTGCTGCACCTGGTGGTGTCACCACTGCACAGAAGGTTTGTTTCTTGGAAGGCTAGTCTGGTAGAGGTGACCTAGAGGAATCACTGATGCTCTGTTAGTCTGCCTGTAAGGAGGGCTGAAGGATAGTTTCCTGAAAGTGGATAAAAGTTTCTTGGTATGAGTTGAAGCGGCTATTCACTGCTAAACTGCATAGATGACTGCATGCTAGATTGGAATTTTTGACCACCCTCTAGTATAGCAGGTTGGGTTACATGACTGGCATGCTCTGGCAATCAGGCTTCATCATTATCAATCATCATCACCCCCCCCCCATTTTCCACAATTTTTTTTACATGGCAGGCTCTTTCAATCAGGCATCATCATTATGAATCATTATCACCCCCCACACACATTTTCCACAGTTTTTTTACATGGAGTTAGGGTATCATGTCAAATTATGCTATCTCTTTTGATTCGGTGCCACTCTCCTACCTTATTTGACAGCCATGCAGTCAATCTGTCTTTTTGCTGGACACCATTATTTCCTCTTGTCTTCTTCTTAAATCTCTCAAATATTCTTCACCATAATATTTTCTGCTTTCCAGCACATGTGCCTGAACTACCTTATATGTTCTTTTGACTTTCTTTGCAATTGGAGCTGTTTTACCTTCTGCTCTAATGTCCTAATTTATTCATGTGTCCCACACTGTGCATCCTACTCCCTGTCTCATGTACTTCATCTCCATTTCCTCTACTTCCTCAACTGTTCTGCCTCTTCTATCCAGGTTTCTGTACCATACAGTAGTAATAGTTGCACCACTGTTTCATACACTTTACTTTTAAGCTTCTTCAGCATTCTTATGTCAGACAATACCCTTGACACTCTATGCCAGTTGGCTACAGTCCATCTAAATCTAGCTTTGGCTTCCTTATTCAGACTTCCCTTCTCCTCAAGTCACTCTTCCCTGATACTTGAAGCTATTAACCCATTCCATTATTTTCCCTTCTTCCTCAATTTTCAGCCTTTTTTGATCCTCCCATTTGTTGTCATGACAACTGTCTTGCCTTTACTCAGTTTCATTTTGTGTGCCTTTGGTTTTACAATCCATTTCTCTATCATTTGCTGGAGTTCTTCTTCAGAGTCTGCTTGTTATGCCATATCTTCAGCAAACAGCAGCTTTGTTGATTAGTCCTCTCTACCCTATTTACTAATGACCAGTATGAACAGCAGTGGACTCAGAAATGAATCTTGATGTAAACTCACCCCAATGGGAACCCCACTGTGAGTTCAAACACTGTTGGTACTTGTGTCACTGGGCCCTTGTAACTAGTCTGCAGTAATATTATCAATGTTTCTTGGACGTTAAACCACTGCAAGGTTGCCCAAATCAGCTTTCTTGGGACCTTGTTGAATATGTTCTGCAAGTCTAGGAATGTCCATTTGGACTCCTATGCTTCTCTAGCTTCTATTCACCTATTGTCTCACTGCAAACATATGGTTAATAGCACTGTATCCTGATCTGAATCTGAATTACTCATCTTCCATCTTACTTTCTAATCCTCTGTGTATTCATTTACCAATCACCCCTTCTCGCATTTTCATGCAGTGTGATTATGAGTTTGACATCTTTATACTGCCCTTTGTTCTTTTATACTGGTACAAGAATGTTTATTCTCCAGTCATCTGGAATTCAGCTTTCTCTCCATACTGCTGCGAGTGCCCTTTGTAGCAATTTCTCCCCTAACTAACTCAATATCTTGCTCTCCAAGCACTATCCACTGCTTAATACACATATGATTAACTCTTCTTTGCACCATACAGCAACTTTCTCAAATATTAGCACTAAGCAGGTATGCAGCACTTGTCAGTGAATCCTAGTCAAAGTGCTTTTTGCAAGACACAAGTCCCATCCATTACTTATATACTAACTCCATGGTTGCAGAATGATGGGTAAAAGAGGTGAAAAAATAACTTTGAACAACTGAGATCTAACAGTAAAACTGATAGGTATAAAAACAATGTAGATTAGTGACGTCATGCCAGAGTCATAGATAAGGTGGAGTGAAGAGGGCAGTTGCCCTAGCCACAAAGTGTTAGTGGGTATGATCAGTGGTGGTTTAAGTATATCTTTGGACCTGGGTGGTTTTCATGCCATGCCCCAATTCCCCAACACCACACACATATTTTTTAGGAACATGTATTGGATTCACCTTACAAATTTAAGACCTTTCAGACTGTGGTCATTATAATCCACTAAATGTCCTACTGCAGTAAAAATGGCCACAGATAAGTATGCTAGTCTGGTGTACACAAATGCACACTAGTCCTACAAATCTAGACTAATGCCTGCTTATCTTGATCATGATATCATCCATCCACAGACATCTCCCAGTAGTCATTGTCCCATTGTTGACTGTGTACGCCTCAAATGTCCGATTGTGGTAAAAATGATTATGGACACAATAATGTATTTTAGGTTTGCCTCACACAAGCATATAGCATCCCAAGTATTCCAATGTATTTCACATAAATGGACACAAGTCCTGCAAAGCCAGACTATTTAATCTGAGTAAAAAACAAGAAGGTAAGTTAACTTTCATCTACAGACAACCCCCCACACCCATCCAACAGTTATAGCAACTTTGCCATGTACTACCTCCCATTTGATTGTGGTGAAAATAATACCTGCCAGCATCTTAGAGCTAGAATGAAGACACAGCAAAAACTAATAAGGGCCAAATACCCAGAATCAGGGCATATTTTAAATATTGATACTATATACTTAGGAAGTGATTAGAATAAAGGTTTTTGCATTAGCATGCATTTCTGAAGAACACAAAATCTGAAACTCAAGTGTTTGTCACTATTTAATGACTGTAATCCTCAATGATTTGCCAGACAACCACATGTTTTATGAGAAACAAACCAAAATTATGAGACAAAGTCAAGGACATTTGGCAAACTCAAGGACAATTGAGAGCTATGTAATTTCAACTTTGTTTCACATAAACAGTAGACAGCTCACAGGTATTCAAACTTATTTCACTGAAATGTGCATTCGTCCTGTGAAGTCAGATGGTTATCTGAATAAAAGGCAAGATGATAAGTTACTTTTATCAACAAACAGCCCCCACGCTCATACAACAGTTACAGCCACTTTGCTGTATACACCTCATCTGATTGTGATGAAAGATAATACAGAGAAAGAATCAGGGATGCAACCAAAAACAATGAAGGACTAAGGCCCAAAATCAGAGACAGATTTTAAATATTGCTCTTATATACTTACTAAACTAATCTTATTTTACACTGGCATGTGGTTTTTGAATGATGTGAAGTTTGAATCTCAAATGTTTGTTAATATTTAATAATATGAATCTTCAGTGATTTGCCAGAAAACCACAAATTCTATGAGTCACAGATCAAAATGAGGCTAAGTCAAGCACAGTCTGTGAAATCAGAGACAGTTTCAACTTGTTTCACTCAAAACTGTACCCAAATCTTATTTCTTACACATGCATAGTCATCCCCTAACATTTGATTATAAGCTAAGTAAATGAAAAGATGATACGTGGCTTTCATCTACTGTCAGCTCCCCCCATTTAGTAACAAAGATAGGAAGTGGATTGCTACAGAGACTTTTTTGGCTCCTCAGATACAAGTGTGTGTGCGTGTGGAGGAGTGTTTGATGCTTAATTAAATCTTGGGCTGGTGCCAAGTCAGGGAATGGTACATGGTGCTAGAATAGCTAGCTATGACTATGTTTCATGCTGCTGGGATTAGGACTATTGCATTCAAAGAAATATCATTTGTTGAGTGGCATATCCTTTATTCACAAAGTGGACAAGGTTATATCATTTTATATATATATATATATATATATATATATATATATATATATATACATGCATGTATACATTTATGACAATGCCAGCTATGCCAGCAGAAGTAGAGCAGTGGATGTGTAACATATGCCAGCACAGCTAGCTGGAGTTTTGTAAAGTATTACATATCATTTGTATATCACATTGATTTGTACAGATGTTTGTGTTGAAAATGTATTTGTAAAGCTGCTTGTGTTAAAAATGTACCAACAGTGTGTGCTGCTGGGCATAAAAAGAAATGCACAGTATGTCAGACTGTATTATAACTATTGAAATTAATATTGTAACAGAGGATACAGAGAAGAGGTTTAGCTCGGCCCCAGCTAACTTTGAAAAATAGTGTGAAATTAAATTAATTTAGGCCATAAAGATTGTATCTTACAGTTCTGATTGTAACCAGTGACAAAATGCCTGTGAAAAGAAATACTAGGAAACCTTCTGTATTGTCTTTAGCAGTGAACTAATTGGTACTCTGGGAGGGTAGAAGTTTGAAATTGTTTTATGACTTCCAGAAGCTACAACAAATGTTAGTAAAGCTCTATGTGTGTGTATTATTAACACATATGTGTGAGATTCTGGGTCAGCTGCTAGGAAAAGGGGTAGTATGGGAACCAGAAGTCAGATGACCAGATTTGTGTGATATTCTGTAATCCATCACAAAAATTATGTTTTAATACTAGATGAGACTGAAGTCTAAGAGCAGTCTGTTTTTGTAACCTGACAAAAAAGGATCTCTCACCCACGTCATCTTGCCTTGCTCTAGTAAGTAATTCTTTATATCAGTAAGGAAAATATAGTGAGATTATCTATGTGAATCTATTTATCTGTGTTATTTTAATATTTCCTGTGATTGAAACGCTGGTGTTTATTGTAAATAGGTATTCTGTATTTTCATGTTCTTATATTATTTATTATTAAATATATTTAAACTTTTCATTGTGGCTGGTCATTTAGAGAATATGCTAACCTTTGAGAGTATTTATATCTATTTGGTGACTCTGTGGCCACTTCTGAAAGCCTTACTGCATTGGTCAAACACTATCATTGGTATTAATACTAATTTCACTCAGTATAATTGGGTACCCTTGCAAGATCCTTAGAGTAGCTGGCTTTGGAGTGTCTGATGGCAGTAGCTAACTGATAGTCTAGGCAGAAGGGGCATAGCTAGTAAATCTGTGCCAGCCTTTCCCAGAGATGTGTGTGTGTGTGTGTCAACTGCTTGGAGCAGGGACACGAAGCACTGGTTTCACAGACAGGATACTGGAGGACTTGGTTTGGACACTCAGCTGAGGATTCAACTCTACAGTTGTGCAGTTGGGAGTCTCATTGGGGCCCTGAAGAGAGTGAGAGAGAGAAAACCAGACCCTGGACTGAGTGTGTTCCCTGTGTGCTCCTAAGGGAAATTGTGCTGCAGAAAGCTGCATCTGGAATCAATGGGTGTATCCATTTTTGTTCCAAGTGAATGCCCCTTTCCAGTGTCAGTGGTGAGGATTCAGGTTCCTTGATTACTGTCCCAGAGAGGGGACTTCACAACGTTCATAGGTTTATCATTGATTCCTAGGCTAACAACCCCAGGGGGCCTATTTTAAGCCTAGTCATGCTTGCCAAATGTATCTGACAAGTTTTGATACCCTGGAGTTAATTCAATGGGTATATGTAGATTTGGGCATAAGCAGCCTAGCAGTTACAGGCTGCATCTGTCTACTAGAGACATAGGTGCCAGACCGGGGTACATTTCAGATTCTCCATCCACTGGTCTAAGTTACACTTGAACTGGGTTAAGGAAGAACTATACTTCCCATGGATAGGAAGCCTGGATCTTTTCTCTTTTCCAGAGAAGGGGTAGTCTCTGAGACAAATACCTGCCTCTCCAACATGTCTTATTTATGCTGAAGAAAAGGTTTACGCCCCTAGATTGGCTAATTCTGATGATATTTGTTTTGTGGATGTGCAACAAGTTCATTAGAGCAGGATCAGAGGATTCTTTTTTGACCAGGCATAGATTGTCTCTTAGCATCTGTAGGAGACTGAGCCCTGTGGTGGGACTTTGAGGCTACACACGTTTGACATGCTGGCTGTACCCAATATACTTTTTGTGAGATATTTCTGTAGATGATTCAATTGCTGTATGTACCGGCTCAGGTACATACAGAATGGTGCATTGTACACAATAATTGGTTTGATGCGGGCCAAATGTAGTGGAGCAGTGCCATCTTTGGAGCTATATGCCGTAGCCTCTCTTACCCTATATCAAGGATGGTCCTGTATTCATGATGATACCTAACCTCCATACATCAGTCATCTATTGTGGGTATATGCACTTCAGAGGCAGTGTGCACTTAGATGCTGTGATTGTTGGCAACACAGGTGGAACCCATAAAGATCTTTCAAGTACAAAATGTCCATATTGCCCTGGTGAGACTGTATGTTCAGTGTGTACCCTCTACAATGGCCTCTTGTGTGAATGTGGTTGACACTTCCACATATAGTTTTGGAGACAGTGCCACTATGTAACTGAACTATGCCATTTGAATGCTGCCATCATCAACCACAGGTGTCCTGCTGACTTTAGCCTTATGTTAATCTGTTGTGCTGGACATTCTACCACTGGTGCTTGTAAAAGCAGGAACACACTTGACATCATTGTCTGCTCACATACACATATACCCATATAACACATGTGGCACACATGTCACTGCATCTTAAAATAAAACATATAGGATGTTGTAGTTGGAGAGCAGAGGTGCCTGGAAGGACAAAGATGCATGTGGGTCTTTGCCAATCTTTCCCTTCAAAGTTGCATTGGAGTGTGCTATAGTGTACTGTAATGGATGTCACTAACTTGGTACAACCCCTTTTGATGCATAGGTGGTTGATTCCAGCCATGCTACTACATCCAAGTTGCCACCAGGTATTAGGGGCCACTCTCCCTGGGCCAATATGTGAGAACAAAATCTCCTCAACCTCAGTTAGCCACTTCAGTGCTGTTGGTCTACCACCTGTGGTGGACCTGTCTGTTGTAATGTCCAGTGCCTTTTCCTTTGTATGTAGTATTATATCACTAAACATTCATCACACTTGTAGAAACCTGTTATGGCCTCCTACATCATACATGAAATCCTGCTAAATCTGGTCCAGTAATGTTGTCTGAGGCACAATTGCCAGAAGGTGGATGCCATGTGCATGGAGGGCCTTCAGTAGGACTCCATTCTCCTGGATAGGGATCTTTTTCAGACTTTTCCTCCCTTGGGTGGTCATTCCAGTACATGTACACCTATGGATAAAACATGTCAGTCAGTGGGTGCATATGGTATACTATGAGAAGCTCATACATATGGCCACAGCCACCCCCTTATGCTCTCGGTTATTGGCTGCACAGCCTCCCCCTGTTATGCACTGTAGCCAACAGCCTACCACATTCTATATGCACTTAGTTATCACCTGCTACATATTGTAGCCATGCCTCAACATATGGCTGTGAAACCCATACCTCTTTTGGCATATTCTTTACAGGATTTCCATTGTACACATTTGCCCCATTCTCAGCTACAGGCAGATGGTGATGTTGTAAGCAGGTGTCTTCATTTCAAAGTTATGCATACACCATATCTATCTCCCTGTCACTTACATCCACATCAGAGATTGTTGCCTCAGCAGAGCTAGTTTAGCTGGTAGGTCTCCTTCCTTAACTCTGTGAGGCTCTGAGTCTACTGAATCTTTACTGAAATTCCTCTGCTCTATAGTTATATAGTAAGGAACAGTATTGCACAAAATGGCACCAATGTTTTATAATATACTGATAAGAGGAAATTAGCATGCTGGCTATGCTAATAAAGGTAGTTAGTGCTACACTATGTGAATTATGGCCATTATGTTATACACTACCCAAACATGTCAGTGTAAGGTGTGCACATCTTTAAGATGATGAAGTAGGTCACAAGTATCCTCACGCATATGACATGCACAGCTGTAGAGCTATGGCACATCACTATAGCTATGTCTTAGCACCATGGTGCAGCACTACATTGTGTGACATGCTTCAGACTAGGAACAGCATCTATTGGTTAGATGATTTGATCAAAGACGTAGGGGTAGTAGGGTATTGCCTCTTTCAGCACCTGGAGGAGAAATGGAAATTACAAAAGCACATGCATTATAGTTATCTTAGGGTTAGGCATGCAATGCAGTCCTTGGATTCAGGCACTATTGTTTCCCTACTGAGAAAATGCTAATTTGATATTAACAATGCTGAGCATCCAAGCCCTCTCTAAACCTTCCACTGTCTACAAACATTTGCTTAAGGATGCTGTGGATGAAAAGGAAAGGGAAGAGGAACTGCAAAAGTCTGTCAACGTTCTACTCCCCAGCAAATATAGGAGACTCACTGAACAGTTTGAGAGACTGTGTTATACACCTTGGCAGTATCTGTATTTATTTGAGAAACAAGCACTGTTTCTGTTTTGTATTAGACTCTTGACTGCAAAATGCAGAAGAGGCTTATAGAGACTTATTCATGTGTAAGGTGTGACTCTATTGAAGGATCTTTATTACATAAGTTTTGGTACTGACAAACTGTTGAGCAATTTTTTGGAAAGTGTATCAAGTTTGTTAAGGCAGTGACTTCAGGTAAATATATTTTATTCCACTTTGGTCTTTTTAGTGAAACACCTTATATGTTGGGTCCAATGAAAGCTGGGTTTACATTATAGTTATTACAACTTGGGAAAACAGCTTGGGATAACAGTTCTTGCGTATATTGCATACAAGTGGAAGTTTACATAGCTGCTGAAATGCAATGTTCTAGCAATTTGGTTGAGCAAACATACTTATCATCTTGCAAGCCTTGCCTTACAGCTGCTAGCTGAATAAAGTAAGAAAACATTGATATATTTCATAGTTAAGTGAAAAAATTGGTGGATCTTCTTTAAGAAATGCCTTAATCAGTCTGGACAAAGCTAATTATTGCAATAATGATGTTATTGTTTGAGGAAACTAATGCCCTAGTTGGGTCTATATTAGAACATCAAGGTTTAAAACCTTCGAATGTTCTAATATCGAACCCTACGGAGCAAAAGCTTAAAATATCGAAGCAACAGAAACCCGAATTCTTTCCTAGGGAAAGATTTTGGTTGTCCGTTTCTGTTGCTTTGGTATTTTCAGCGTTGTGGTGGAAAGTTACGGGTTGTGTTCAGGTAAGTGTGCGATTGTGTGGATGTGAGGGTTAGGGCGGGTTAGGTGAGTTAGGATTAGGGAGCGGGTGAGGTGAGTGTACGATAGTGACGGACCTTAGGGTTAGGGTTTGGGTTAAGGTAAGTGGATAGTTAGTGGTGTGTGTATAGTTTAGTGTAGGGTTAGTTGTAAGATTTTAGGTGTATGTGTGTGGATTGCTGTTTGTTTGGTGTGCTTGTGTTGTGTGTATGTGTTTTGGAACAGCAATTTTTTCCCTAGGAAAAAAGTTGCTGTTCTGACAGTTCGAGATTGTAAGCTTTCACTTACATAGGGTCAATTAATCACCATTCGCTTCTTTGAGCGGTCGGTGATCTAATATAGACCCCCCCCCCCCCAGTTTAGGCTGAGTATGCAAATGTTTTCCTTTAATGATACTTATCCTGTAAGCATAATGTAAGTGATCCTTTTAGTTTCTTTTTGCATACAGTTGATATGATGTTGAAGTTTAATGGTCATATGTTAGTTGCTAGATTTAAGAAGTTCTTTTTTTCTTTGAGATGTTTAAGATTTTGCTAATAAAGTTGCAAAACATAAAAACATAAATAAAAAATAAAAAAACATGTGACTTGTTTCCAACAAATTCACATCCATATACACATGGTTACCTTTTTGCTCCTTCAGCTTATCTGACAGAGTGGCCATGGCACCGCCTGGAGCAGTGAGGAATGCAGCACTCCAGAAAGGGTCAGAAGGGAAAGCAGGATGTTCCTGTTCTTTCTGAATAGAAAAGTTAGGGAGCATCTGCTAGACAAGTATGATGTCCCACAGAAGAAGGCATATGCCTGGCATGAGTTTGCTAGGATGGTGAGTGACTTTAGCCATTCTGGTGAATAGTGCCAACATCAGTACATTAAGCTGAGGTGCCAGAGCCTCAGAGAGGAAGTCTGAAATGTATTGTAAGCATTTGTATCTTTCCTAAAATCTTCTACTATTTTTAGTGATATACATATACACTTAGGAGCACAAACTTTTTTTTCCATCTGCAGAGGAGTGACAACTGCAAATTGTTGGGTGTCACAGATGGTGAGAGTGATTCTCCTGGTGAGAAGGTGTATACATTATCTGTGCCAGTCCACTGTGCAACTGTGTTTGTGTCTGTAGCATATATGTGTTACCATTCTCCTTTTGTTACATTTTTTCTGAAGATCCAGTTGTGGAAAAGAAGGAAATGAAAACTAGGTTATCTCAGGTATTTGATGCCTCTGGTGCAGGATTACCAATGGCCACCAGGTCTGTGATTCCCCCACCTGGAGATGATCTTGTGGTAGTCAATGGTGGCATCCATATCTGCTTCTCAGAAGGGAGAAAACTCTGATTCTGAAAGTAGACTGGAGATGTCTCTCCTGGTCTCTTGGTATCACTTGTAGAGGCTAGTGGCTGTTAAGGTGCTATGTCAATTGTATACTCTCCTTGATGGTGTGGAGCACCATCTAGCTTGGTTTGTGGGTTTGCATGACTGGCAGGCCCAGCCCATCTAGTCACCAATAGAGCACCTGGAAAATAATATCGGTCACCTGGGTAAGTGATGCTTGGGTTTGTTGCCCTCTGGGCTAATCTAGCATCCAACCATGCCAGGACCCTACTGTATATCAGAGCATGTGTATGTACCTTTAAGAAGCCTTTCCAGATGGAACCACGTGCATATAAATAATGAGCACGTGCAGGCAGCAGTGCCATTTTGAGAGAACAGCCAGAGTGTTAACATGTATGGGTGTTGTAGTCAGTCTGTTTATAAGTTTAAGTACAAAGCCTCATTCCTGATGTGTTTGTGTGTAATAAAGCTGCTTGAACTGAACCCACAACACTTGTCTGTTTTATCCTGACAGGATGAGCGACATGGTGTCAGAACCACGATTGAGAGAGCAACTTCTTCGAGCCATGAGGTGCAGAGTTGAAGGTGAAGGCAGATTGCTGGTTGAGTGAAATGGAGTGCAGACAAACAAAAAGGCCAGAAACGAACTTTAGGTAACAAAAAAATTGCAGAAATGATTTATTTGGCAAAGAAAATGAAATGGAGCATTTGTAAAGCACAAAACGCATTATTAATCAAATGAGTAACACAAAACATATTAATCAAATGAAAGGCACAAAATACATTATTAATTAAACGAAATGTTTGAAACTAATATTTGATAAAACTAGCAGAAATATTCATATAGGGCTCAGAATTACTTTTGGTTTGCATAATGAGCATGTTTGAAGTAGAAACGGGCACAAGAAAAGTATAACAAGCATGATAAGAGATCAAAAGGGCATAAGAAATACAATAAAAGGGCAAATTAAGCTTAAAAACCAAGGCAACTGCATGCTTTTTAGGAAAAGACTGTGTTTGGGTACAAACTAATGTTTTGCATTGACCAAAGTCATTCAAAGCATAAATAGAGTTGTTCGAAGTATCTCAGAGTGTGCAAAGTGTTTGCAGAGTGTATGCTTTATTATGGTGCAATTATTTCAAAGAGTTTTTTATGTGCAATGTACAGGTATATTGCAAAGTGCAGTCAAAGTGCAGCTATTTTATTTATTATTTTATTTTTATTTTATTTTTATTTTACATTTGTTGACCGGGCTAGGCTAGCTGGAGAAATTTCCATTTTCAGTAGCGGCCCGGGGAGAAAAGCTCCACAGAGTGAGATACATACAGAAAATCTATCAAACCAAAAAATAATGATGACAATAATATTCATAATAATGGAGTTAGTATTAGGGTTTGCAATAACAAAAATAAAGACTAGTAAACCCTTCAATGTAAAGTAGTACTACAGGGTTAATTCCTATGACACACAATACTATCTACATGACATGATAAAAATTGAGAAAGAGAAGGAAGAAAAAAGAGAACTTAATAGATATAGTCAAAAAGGAAAGTATGTAAGGAAAGTAGAGTGAAAGAAAGTAAGGGAAATGATAGAGATTAACTGTGGAGAAAAAGCTAAACAACAGTGGGGGAAGAAGAGTAAGACAAAGAGGGAGTAGTGAATGAAGGAGGAAGGGAGAATAGTTATATTTAGTTAGTAATAGTAAATTAGCTAGTCAGGTTTATTACATGAACAAAGCCAGTGATTTTGGAAATGCAGTTTAATATTTTGTTTGAAAAGAGGCAATGATGTAATCTTTGTTATGTTAGTAGGTAACAAATTCCATTTTGCCCCAACAGCATTGGTAAAAAGAGAGTCACCAGCATTATTATTTGATTTTATAGAACTTGTCAGAATTTTACTGGAGGAGCGGAGAGAGTTAAGATTTTTATATGGGGTAATGAGTTGTGAGAGTATTGGGGTATTATTAGGTTGGTATAAGATTTTGTGGGCAATGCAGAGTTGGTGGATTATCAGATAGTTCTGAAACTCAGGCCAGCCTAAAAGTTTTAAGTTTAGACAATGATGTGTTTTATAGGGGTTGCCGGTAGCAAAGCGGGCAATGTTATTATAGCAGGTTGCCAGTTTGTTAAGGCTTGTTTTTTTGAGATTGGTGAAGATAGGTGAAGCATACAGAAGAGTAGAGATAAGGTGGGAGTGAGCGATCCTTGTTCTAGTTGAAGGTGTGAGAAAAGGTCTAATTCGATATAGGGATCCTATCTTTCTATTAACTTGTTTTATGGAGTTGTTAATGTGTAGGTCAAATGAGAGATTATTGTCTATTGTAATACCTAACAATTTAGTTGATGTGTCAGGTGAGATGACAGTGGCGCTGTTGGAGGAGATAGAGAAGTGTAAGGGAGAGGTCCTGGATGTGGGGGTAAAAAGAAGAAGTTTGGTTTTCTTTGCATTTAGTAAGAGGAAACGACTAGAGAACCATGTTTCTACGGTATTGAACACTGTTTGGGTGAGAGAGATAAGTTCAGTGGTAGAAGATGCTGAGCAGATGAGCGTAGAGTCGTCAGCGTATTGAATGCAGGTTGCTTGAGGGATTATAGTTTGAAGATCATTGATGAAGAGGGAGAAGAGAAGTGGTCCAAGGATAGAGCCTTGTGGAACACCAATGGAAACAGGCAAGAGTGAAGAGGTGTGGTTATCCCAGAGAACAGCTTGTTTTCTATCTGTGAGGTAAGATTTAAACCATGTAATGGTTGGGGTATCGAATGAGAGGGATTCAAGAGTATTAAGTAACAAAGGGTGGTTAACCATATCGAATGCTTTGGACAGGTCAATGAAGAGGGCAGATGAGAGTAAGTTGTTGTTGCGGTTCTGATTAATGGTATCTACAAAAGAAAGCAGGGCAGTGGTGGTACTGTGGTGTGGTCTAAAGCCATGTTGACAGTTTGCTATTATGTTGTGATGAGAGAGATGTTGCACGAGTTGAAGGTGGATACATTTTTCCATGATCTTAGCCAAAGGTGAGAGGAGAGCAATGGGCCTATAGTTAGCGTAGTCAGTTGAGTGTCCACCTTTGTGTAGTGGGATAATATGAGAGACCTTCCAAATTTCGGGGATGATTCCTTCTTTGATTGTCCTATTTATGAGAATAGATATAGGATATGCAATAACCTTGGCAGCTTTTTGAAGAAAAAGAGATGGGAGCTTATCAGCCGAGGGGGTACATGGTTTTAGTTTTAGAAGAAGTTTGTGTATGTATGATGTAGAGATAGGTTGTAGTGAAAATTTAAAGGAGGAGTTAGTTTGGTTACGAGGTGGGCAGAAATTGTTGGCATTAAGTTGTTTAGCTAGAGTTTGGATAGTTTCTGTGAAGAAAGAGTTAAAGGCATCTGCAGTCTGCTGTGGGGTGTCAGGGTCTGCATTTAGTGGGGAAGGTGTTTTGGAAGTTCCTGGGGAGAGGAGTTTATTAATCGAGGACCAGAATAGTTTTGAATTATTAAGATGAGTTTGTTGTAGTTCGATATAGAATTTCTTTTTGTCAGTTATTACTGCCTTTTTAGTTAGATTTCTAAGCTGTCGGAAGTTTAGAAGATCAGTATTATTTCTGTGGGTTCTCCATCTAGCCCAGACTTTATTTCTAGTGAGAATGAGCTTTTGGTTTCATTGGATAGCCAAGGGGCTATGTTAGATTTCATTCTAATAATACGTTCAGGAGCATGTTTGTCAAGAATGGATAAAAACATTTTATTAAAATGTAATACTGCATTTTCGAGAGGAAGTGTTTTTAAGGGGTTCCAGTTACATGCCCTGAGTTCAGTTTGAAATAGGTCCAGATTAAAATGTTTGGAGGTGCGTATTTTTCTAGTAACGTGGGGGTTTAGCAAATCAGCTTTATCTCTTGTTATAAAAGTTAGAGAGTGGTCACTGATATCATCTGGCAAGGTTCCTAGTTTGTAATTATTTTTTACTCTGTTTATAAGTATCCAGTCTAGAATGCTTTCTCTATTAGTTTGTTTATTGAGCCTAGTAGTGGAGGTGATGGTTTGAGTGAAACCATGTAGGTTGATATGGGATGAAGGATTTTCTTCATTAATGCTATTCCAGTCTATGTTCACGTCGCCTAGTATGATAGTTTCCTGTGGATAATTGGTGGATATGTGACTAAGAAAATCTTCGAGGGTAGGTATATTGTTGCCTGGAGGCAGGTATATACAGATGATATTAAGGGATTTTTTTGAATTTAACTGGAGTTTGATCATGATGGCTTCTATCCTGCTATCTTGAGTTGGTGTGGCTGGGAGGGTAGTGACATTTAGATGATTTCTAAAGAGAATTGCAACACCACCACCTTTTCTTTTGGGACGGTCGAGTCTTACCATATTGAAGCCTTGGGGCGTGATCTCAGTGTCTTTAGTGCTAGGTTTTAGCCATGTCTCTGACAGGCAGAGAATATCAAATGCGTGTGTGTGAAGGAGGGCATGTAGGTAAGGTACTTTGTTGTTTAGGCTTTGGGTGTTCAGATGTCCTATTAAGAAGCTATTATTGGTTTTAGTAATAGGTGCTAGAGGGGAGGGGAGAGGAGGACCAGGGTTAGGATGGATGTCACCATCTTGAAGAGTAGGATTGCTACATTTGATTGTAAGGTAGTACCTTTGTGAGGTTAGTATTCTGGTTTTCTTATCAGATGTTATGTCATAGTTGAGATGTCTAAGTCTGTGGAATTTAGGTAGTTGATAGCTGGGGGTAGTAGAATTAAAAGGATATGGAATAAGTGGAAAGAGAAATATGGAGGTGTGTTTGCAAGAGTGGAGAGTTTGGGCATAAAGTGATTTCTCGTAACAGGACAGGAGATAGACAGAGTATAGAGTGGTAAACAGTAGGAATGAGAGTAAGATTTGGGTTGGCAGGTATGGGGCCATTGTAAGATGAGTACAAGAGGTAAGAAATGGATAAGGAAAGTAAAGGAGACAAGATGTAAAAGGGGTATTCTACTGTTGGAAATAGATAAGAAGGAATAAAAGGAATAGGCAAAGAGGGGATAGGAGTAATATAGTGAAGGGATAAAGGTTAAAGTATGATGTTTAAGTATCAAGATGTTGGGAGGAGGAGGGGATAGGAAGAGCACAGTGGGAGTGTGTTTTGTTAAAGGGGTGTGTATATGGGTGGGAGGATATTTGGTGGGAAGGGGAAGGATTGGAGGGGTGGGATAAGGGTGTGGCAAGAGATGTATATGATTAGGACCCCTGGGGGTGGGTGGGAATTGGGGGTAGGGAGGGGAGCGGAGTGAGCCCGCAGGGCGAACGGAGCGGGTAGAAACAACTGAAGGTGGAGAGAGGAGACAATCAGAAATGCAGGTAAGTATGGCAGGAGCAGAAAGTGTATAGAAAAAGGAAACCCAGGTAGACCAGTGATAAAGGAGAAGGTATGCAGTAGAAGGTCAGAAAGATGCAGAAGGAGGTAAGGAAGAAATGGGTGAGGGTGAAGCTGAGAAGGGCTGGCAAGATACTGGAGCAGTACTAGCACTATTTTCAAGGAAATAGGCAGACTGTCAGGTAGAAGATAGAGGCTAAGGGAGAATAGGAGAACCAGCAAGAACTTTAAAGGCTAGTCAGAGGCATATGAAGTAGCAAAGAAAAAAGAGAGTGAGGAGAGCGCCACCTAGTGGCCAGGGCTGGTAAATGAGAGAGAGCAGGAAAAAGCAGAGAAAGGACAGGGAAAGGTTGCAAGGAAAAGGAGGAATCGTGTAAAGGTGGGAGTGGGAGAGCAGGAAAAAGCAGAAAAAGGACAGGGAAAGGTTGCAAGGAAAAGGAGGAATAGTGTAAAGGTGAGAGTAGAGTGGTAGTAGAGGATCAGAGGAGGAGAGATACTGGCTGCTAGGCACACAAGCACAGGCAAACTATTGGACTCAGTAGGTAGACTTGGTAGAGGCTTAATGAATCAACTATGCAAGCCCACTACCTACTTTCAGTTTCTTGAATGTGGAGGAATATAGGAGGCAGGCAGATTTCCAGTCACTGTAGGCAAGGCCAGGAATCATCCGATACCAGTAGGGCGAGAGGCAGGCCAAGGTTCAAAGTAGGGATTAAGTTAAGAACTTTCTAGGGGTAGATGGGTAGGGAGGAGGAAAAAAATATATAAGAGAGTTAGTAAAGGTGTTAGAGCAAGGTATATAGTGTAATCATGTAATAAGGACAGTTAGAAGCAACACAGTACAAGTTTCTAGCAATCAATTCATAATAAAACCACGTAACAGGTATCAAGAGGTCACATTGACAACAAAGCTGAAATAGAAAATATCTATCCATCTAGCACTCAAACCTAATTAACAGTTACTAAAGACTAGGTAGAGTAGGTATCAATGCATTATAGAACAGGCAGGTAAAGACACAATGAAGAAGTACATTGTATGTAATTAACCTCAAAACACAGAAGTAATAGTTGTTATAGGACTTATAGATAGTAACATATAGACCTGGTAGGGCTTAGTATCAGGGTACAGGTACTATAGCAACTAATAAAATTATCTAAGGAGAAATTAAAACATTACACCCAATATAATGTTGCAAATAAGTGAAGAGTCGTTAACAGAGATCTGTACGAGAGCACACCACTTAATTGTTGCAACGCTGACTTGCGATGGAGCATATAGCGTTCCTCACATAGTTTACAATGTGCCTTAAGATAAAACTGGCAGAAAACGCTACAACCTCTAAAATAAGGTTAGCGACCTTGCGTTGGAGCATATAGCGATCCTCACACAGTTTACAATGAGCCTTAAGATACAACTGTCAAAAAACGCTAAAACCCTTAAAATAAGGTTAGCGACAGCTAGCTAAAACCCTTAAAATAAGGTTAGCGACAGAGGCATCTTTGTAGACAAACCATCAGAGCAGGGTCGGTTAGTTAGTGGAGTAGGAGTTGGCGTGTTTGCGATAGCAAGCACGCTAGTTGTAGGTATATACAGCCCCACGTGGATGGCGCAATTAAGTAGTAACAGGCTGTGACTGTATAAAAGTCGGGATAGCCCTACAACAAAATAAGAGTTACACCCAGGCAGTACATTTAACCATATGGCCACCCTTAGCGTTGTACGGAAAGCAGTAGAAACCCAGCTAGCATGTGATTGCAATGAAAAATAGCCAATAACAGGTATTTTAGCAAGTTTTCCGAGCTCTATACATTAATGTAGTATTACAAACATTAGCGACAACAATAGGACATTGCAACTAGTTCTGTGAACTCAAAGAAAGCAGGAAAAAACCCAGCTAGCATTAATTATAATACATAATAGCCAATAACAGGTATTTCAGCAAGTTGTCTGAGCTCTATGCATCAATGTAGCATTAGGAACATTAGCGACAACAACAGGACTCGCTACTAGTTATAAGAGCTCAAAAAATAAATGTAACAATTCTAAGCAGTAGTCCCGCTGGGAAGCAGTAGTCGCCAGTACACAACAGATACAGGCGCGGGTAAACAGATCCGTTCCCAAGATAATAAAGTATATACAATCTGTAAGTCTATAATGCAGGGTCTTCCATTCAAAAACACTGTGGACCTCGTAAGTTGAACCACACACAAGCGTTTAGACTAATTAGCAGGAGTAATCAGCAAATATACAGTGAGATGTTCAGTTGCTAGTGCATCATCAAATAACAATAAATTCAAGCAGAGAAGTTCCAGGTAAGGTTACCTACCAGAGTAAGCACACCAGGGCAGGAGCACACAGCAGCCAGGGATCAGGATAGACGAAATGCAGAGAAAGGAGTGACGCAGATACAGGACGGGGTATAAGTAAATTCCCAGAGGGAGATAGGCGGGGCAAGTGAAATGCTTGCGAGGAAAAAGGAAAAGTGGGCGGGACTACGAAGAGGGGAGATGGTACAGCACAGACAGAGGCAGACTGGGAAAATAAGCAAGGGGCAGAGTAGATAGTATTGATAGGTGGATAGATAGAGATAGTGACGAGTAAGTAGAGTAGAGAAGCAGTAGGTGGCGTAGAGATCAGGAGGGAAGTAGGACACAACTGAAGGTGGAGAGAGGAGACAATCAGAAATGCAGGTAAGTATGGCAGGAGCAGAAAGTGTATAGAAAAAGGAAACCCAGGTAGACCAGTGATAAAGGAGAAGGTATGCAGTAGAAGGTCAGAAAGATGCAGAAGGAGGTAAGGAAGAAATGGGTGAGGGTGAAGCTGAGAAGGGCTGGCAAGATACTGAGCAGTACTAGCACTATTTTCAAGGAAATAGGCAGACTGTCAGGTAGAAGATAGAGGCTAAGGGAGAATAGGAGAACCAGCAAGAACTTTAAAGGCTAGTCAGAGGCATATGAAGTAGCAAAGAAAAAAGAGAGTGAGGAGAGCGCCACCTAGTGGCCAGGGCTGGTAAATGAGAGAGAGCAGGAAAAAGCAGAGAAAGGACAGGGAAAGGTTGCAAGGAAAAGGAGGAATCGTGTAAAGGTGGGAGTGGGAGAGCAGGAAAAAGCAGAACAAGGACAGGGAAAGGTTGCAAGGAAAAGGAGGAATAGTGTAAAGGTGAGAGTAGAGTGGTAGTAGAGGATCAGAGGAGGAGAGATACTGGCTGCTAGGCACACAAGCACAGGCAAACTATTGGACTCAGTAGGTAGACTTGGTAGAGGCTTAATGAATCAACTATGCAAGCCCACTACCTACTTTCAGTTTCTTGAATGTGGAGGAATATAGGAGGCAGGCAGATTTCCAGTCACTGTAGGCAAGGCCAGGAATCATCCGATACCAGTAGGGCGAGAGGCAGGCCAAGGTTCAAAGTAGGGATTAAGTTAAGAACTTTCTAGGGTAGACGGGTAGGGAGGAGGAAAAAAATATATAAGAGAGTTAGTAAAGGTGTTAGAGCAAGGTATATAGTGTAATCATGTAATAAGGACAGTTAGAAGCAACACAGTACAAGTTTCTAGCAATCAATTCATAATAAAACCACGTAACAGGTATCAAGAGGTCACATTGACAACAAAGCTGAAATAGAAAATATCTATCCATCTAGCACTCAAACCTAATTAACAGTTACTAAAGACTAGGTAGTGTAGGTATCAATGCATTATAGAACAGGCAGGTAAAGACACAATGAAGAAGTACATTGTATGTAATTAACCTCAAAACACAGAAGTAATAGTTGTTATAGGACTTATAGATAGTAACATATAGACCTGGTAGGGCTTAGTATCAGGGTACAGGTACTATAGCAACTAATAAAATTATCTAAGGAGAAATTAAAACATTACACCCAATATAATGTTGCAAATAAGTGAAGAGTCGTTAACAGAGATCTGCACGAGAGCACACCACTTAATTGTTGCAACGCTGACTTGCGATGGAGCATATAGCGTTCCTCACATAGTTTACAATGTGCCTTAAGATAAAACTGGCAGAAAACGCTACAACCTCTAAAATAAGGTTAGCGACCTTGCGTTGGAGCATATAGCGATCCTCACACAGTTTACAATGAGCCTTAAGATACAACTGTCAAAAAACGCTAAAACCCTTAAAATAAGGTTAGCGACAGCTAGCTAAAACCCTTAAAATAAGGTTAGCGACAGAGGCATCTTTGTAGACAAACCATCAGAGCAGGGTCGGTTAGTTAGTGGAGTAGGAGTTGGCGTGTTTGCGATAGCAAGCACGCTTAGTTGTAGGTATATACAGCCCCACGTGGATGGCGCAATTAAGTAGTAACAGGCTGTGACTGTATAAAAGTCGGGATAGCCCTACAACAAAATAAGAGTTACACCCAGGCAGTACATTTAACCATATGGCCACCCTTAGCGTTATGGAAAGCAGTAGAAACCCAGCTAGCATGTGATTGCAATGAAAAATAGCCAATAACAGGTATTTTAGCAAGTTTTCCGAGCTCTATACATTAATGTAGTATTACAAACATTAGCGACAACAATAGGACATTGCAACTAGTTCTGTGAACTCAAAGAAAGCAGGAAAACACCCAGCTAGCATTAATTATAATACATAATAGCCAATAACAGGTATTTCAGCAAGTTGTCTGAGCTCTATGCATCAATGTAGCATTAGGAACATTAGCGACAACAACAGGACTCGCTACTAGTTATAAGAGCTCAAAAAATAAATGTAACAATTCTAAGCAGTAGTCCCGCTGGGAAGCAGTAGTCGCCAGTACACAACAGATACAGGCGCGGGTAAACAGATCCGTTCCCAAGATAATAAAGTATATACAATCTGTAAGTCTATAATGCAGGGTCTTCCATTCAAAAAACACTGTGGACCTCGTCGTAAGTTGAACCACACACAAGCGTTTAGACTAATTAGCAGGAGTAATCAGCAAATATACAGTGAGATGTTCAGTTGCTAGTGCATCATCAAATAACAATAAATTCAAGCAGAGAAGTTCCAGGTAAGGTTACCTACCAGAGTAAGCACACCAGGGCAGGAGCACACAGCAGCCAGGGATCAGGATAGACGAAATGCAGAGAAAGGAGTGACGCAGATACAGGACGGGGTATAAGTAAATTCCCAGAGGGAGATAGGCGGGGCAAGTGAAATGCTTGCGAGGAAAAAGGAAAAGTGGGCGGGACTACGAAGAGGGGAGATGGTACAGCACAGACAGAGGCAGACTGGGAAAATAAGCAAGGGGCAGAGTAGATAGTATTGATAGGTGGATAGATAGAGATAGTGACGAGTAAGTAGAGTAGAGAAGCAGTAGGTGGCGTAGAGATCAGGAGGGAAGTAGGACACAACTGAAGGTGGAGAGAGGAGACAATCAGAAATGCAGGTAAGTATGGCAGGAGCAGAAAGTGTATAGAAAAAGGAAACCCAGGTAGACCAGTGATAAAGGAGAAGGTATGCAGTAGAAGGTCAGAAAGATGCAGAAGGAGGTAAGGAAGAAATGGGTGAGGGTGAAGCTGAGAAGGGCTGGCAAGATACTGGAGCAGTACTAGCACTATTTTCAAGGAAATAGGCAGACTGTCAGGTAGAAGATAGAGGCTAAGGGAGAATAGGAGAACCAGCAAGAACTTTAAAGGCTAGTCAGAGGCATATGAAGTAGCAAAGAAAAAAGAGAGTGAGGAGAGCGCCACCTAGTGGCCAGGGCTGGTAAATGAGAGAGAGCAGGAAAAAGCAGAGAAAGGACAGGGAAAGGTTGCAAGGAAAAGGAGGAATCGTGTAAAGGTGGGAGTGGGAGAGCAGGAAAAAGCAGAAAAGGACAGGGAAAGGTTGCAAGGAAAAGGAGGAATAGTGTAAAGGTGAGAGTAGAGTGGTAGTAGAGGATCAGAGGAGGAGAGATACTGGCTGCTAGGCACACAAGCACAGGCAAACTATTGGACTCAGTAGGTAGACTTGGTAGAGGCTTAATGAATCAACTATGCAAGCCCACTACCTACTTTCAGTTTCTTGAATGTGGAGGAATATAGGA
This sequence comes from Protopterus annectens, assembly GCF_019279795.1. NCBI lineage: Eukaryota > Metazoa > Chordata > Ceratodontiformes > Protopteridae > Protopterus > Protopterus annectens. The sequence goes on along the minus strand of NC_056737.1, from coordinate 737,602,316 downwards.
GGCAGGCAGATTTCCAGTCACTGTAGGCAAGGCCAGGAATCATCCGATACCAGTAGGGCGAGAGGCAGGCCAAGGTTCAAAGTAGGGATTAAGTTAAGAACTTTCTAGGGGTAGACGGGTAGGGAGGAGGAAAAAATATATAAGAGAGTTAGTAAAGGTGTTAGAGCAAGGTATATAGTGTAATCATGTAATAAGGACAGTTAGAAGCAACACAGTACAAGTTTCTAGCAATCAATTCATAATAAAACCACGTAACAGGTATCAAGAGGTCACATTGACAACAAAGCTGAAATAGAAAATATCTATCCATCTAGCACTCAAACCTAATTAACAGTTACTAAAGACTAGGTAGTGTAGGTATCAATGCATTATAGAACAGGCAGGTAAAGACACAATGAAGAAGTACATTGTATGTAATTAACCTCAAAACACAGAAGTAATAGTTGTTATAGGACTTATAGATAGTAACATATAGACCTGGTAGGGCTTAGTATCAGGGGTACAGGTACTATAGCAACTAATAAAATTATCTAAGGAGAAATTAAAACATTACACCCAATATAATGTTGCAAATAAGTGAAGAGTCGTTAACAGAGATCTGTACGAGAGCACACCACTTAATTGTTGCAACGCTGACTTGCGATGGAGCATATAGCGTTCCTCACATAGTTTACAATGTGCCTTAAGATAAAACTGGCAGAAAAACGCTACAACCTCTAAAATAAGGTTAGCGACCTTGCGTTGGAGCATATAGCGATCCTCACACAGTTTACAATGAGCCTTAAGATACAACTGTCAAAAAACGCTAAAACCCTTAAAATAAGGTTAGCGACAGCTAGCTAAAACCCTTAAAATAAGGTTAGCGACAGAGGCATCTTTGTAGACAAACCATCAGAGCAGGGTCGGTTAGTTAGTGGAGTAGGAGTTGGCGTGTTTGCGATAGCAAGCACGCTAGTTGTAGGTATATACAGCCCCATGTGGATGGCGCAATTAAGTAGTAACAGGCTGTGACTGTATAAAAGTCGGGATAGCCCTACAACAAAATAAGAGTTACACCCAGGCAGTACATTTAACCATATGGCCACCCTTAGCGTTGTACGGAAAGCAGTAGAAACCCAGCTAGCATGTGATTGCAATGAAAAATAGCCAATAACAGGTATTTTAGCAAGTTTTCCGAGCTCTATACATTAATGTAGTATTACAAACATTAGCGACAACAATAGGACATTGCAACTAGTTCTGTGAACTCAAAGAAAGCAGGAAAAAACCCAGCTAGCATTAATTATAATACATAATAGCCAATGACAGGTATTTCAGCAAGTTGTCTGAGCTCTATGCATCAATGTAGCATTAGGAACATTAGCGACAACAACAGGACTCGCTACTAGTTATAAGAGCTCAAAAAATAAATGTAACAATTCTAAGCAGTAGTCCCGCTGGGAAGCAGTAGTCGCCAGTACACAACAGATACAGGCGCAGGTAAACAGATCCGTTCCCAAGATAATAAAGTATATACAATCTGTAAGTCTATAATGCAGGGTCTTCCATTCAAAAAACACTGTGGACCTCGTCGTAAGTTGAACCACACACAAGCGTTTAGACTAATTAGCAGGAGTAATCAGCAAATATACAGTGAGATGTTCAGTTGCTAGTGCATCATCAAATAACAATAAATTCAAGCAGAGAAGTTCCAGGTAAGGTTACCTACCAGAGTAAGCACACCAGGGCAGGAGCACACAGCAGCCAGGGATCAGGATAAACGAAATGCAGAGAAAGGAGTGACGAGATACAGGACGGGTATAAGTAAATTCCCAGAGGGAGATAGGCGGGGCAAGTGAAATGCTTGCGAGGAAAAAGGAAAAGTGGGCGGGACTACGAAGAGGGGAGATGGTACAGCACAGACAGAGGCAGACTGGGAAAATAAGCAAGGGGCAGAGTAGATAGTATTGATAGGTGGATAGATAGAGATAGTGACGAGTAAGTAGAGTAGAGAAGCAGTAGGTGGCGTAGAGATCAGGAGGGAAGTAGGACACAACTGAAGGTGGAGAGAGGAGACAATCAGAAATGCAGGTAAGTATGGCAGGAGCAGAAAGTGTATAGAAAAAGGAAACCCAGGTAGACCAGTGATAAAGGAGAAGGTATGCAGTAGAAGGTCAGAAAGATGCAGAAGGAGGTAAGGAAGAAATGGGTGAGGGTGAAGCTGAGAAGGGCTGGCAAGATACTGGAGCAGTACTAGCACTATTTTCAAGGAAATAGGCAGACTGTCAGGTAGAAGATAGAGGCTAAGGGAGAATAGGAGAACCAGCAAGAACTTTAAAGGCTAGTCAGAGGCATATGAAGTAGCAAAGAAAAAAGAGAGTGAGGAGAGTGCCACCTAGTGGCCAGGGCTGGTAAATGAGAGAGAGCAGGAAAAAGCAGAGAAAGGACAGGGAAAGGTTGCAAGGAAAAGGAGGAATCGTGTAAAGGTGGGAGTGGGAGAGCAGGAAAAAGCAGAAAAAGGACAGGGAAAGGTTGCAAGGAAAAGGAGGAATAGTGTAAAGGTGAGAGTAGAGTGGTAGTAGAGGATCAGAGGAGGAGAGATACTGGCTGCTAGGCACACAAGCACAGGCAAACTATTGGACTCAGTAGGTAGACTTGGTAGAGGCTTAATGAATCAACTATGCAAGCCCACTACCTACTTTCAGTTTCTTGAATGTGGAGGAATATAGGAGGCAGGCAGATTTCCAGTCACTGTAGGCAAGGCCAGGAATCATCCGATACCAGTAGGGCGAGAGGCAGGCCAAGGTTCAAAGTAGGGATTAAGTTAAGAACTTTTTTCAGTTTCTTGAATGTGGAGGAATATAGGAGGCAGGCAGATTTCCAGTCACTGTAGGCAAGGCCAGGAATCATCCGATACCAGTAGGGCGAGAGGCAGGCCAAGGTTCAAAGTAGGGATTAAGTTAAGAACTTTTTTCAGTTTCTTGAATGTGGAGGAATATAGGAGGCAGGCAGATTTCCAGTCACTGTAGGCAAGGCCAGGAATCATCCGATACCAGTAGGGCGAGAGGCAGGCCAAGGTTCAAAGTAGGGATTAAGTTAAGAACTTTCAGAGTAAGCACACCAGGGCAGGAGCACACAGCAGCCAGGGATCAGGATAGACGAAATGCAGAGAAATGTTTCTTGTGTTGTGTGCATTTATTCGTGGAGTGCAGCCATTCCAAATTGTTTCTTACATTGTACAGAGTTATTTCACAATGTGCAGCCATTTTGAAAGGTTCTTGTGCTGTGTACAGTTTATTAGGAAAGTGCATTGATCTCAAAGTGTTTCTTACTTGGAGCTTTTTCTGCTGTGTACAGTTTATTCGTAAAGTACAGTTATTTCAAAGTATTTCTTACAATGATAAGGAGTGGTTTCACAAAGTACAGTGATTTCAAAGTGTTCTTGTGTATGGTGATTTATTTGGCAAAGTGCAGTTATTTCTGAGTTTGTTGTGCTACTGGGCATAATTACAAGTACCGGCATAAAGTTCTGACATATATATATATATATATATATATATATATATATATATTTATGTGCGTATGTTCGCACATAATTTCAAGCACCTTCAATACTGTGTGTTGATATGGCAGAAGCATTTTGCAGACCTACTGCACTTGTGTTTTATCATAATATAGTAGAGAATTGGAGAGTATTTGAGCAGGAATATGATATTTTCATACAAGCAGCTTTTTCTGACAAAGATGTATGTACACGGGCATTCATTTTGCTTAACTTAGCTGGGTCAGAAGCCATTGAAAGAGAGCGTTCATTTGTGTATGTACCAGACGTATATGCAGAAGAGGAGGAACTGCCATATTGTTGTACCTGCTGAATCAAGGGAGGACCCTGAGTACTTGAAATGTAAATTTAGAGAAATGTGCAACCCACAGACAAATGTTACATCAGAGAGGCACTTATTTTATACAAGAGGCCAAAAGCCAGGTGAATCTTTTACAGCTTATTTCACTGACTTGAGAAATAAGGCTCAAACATGCAGATTTGGTGACTTGAAAGATGAGCTAATAAAGGACAGGCTTGTGTGTGGTGTTAATAGTGCTGCAGTGAGAAAGAATTTGCTTCTTGACAATTATTTAATGTTAAGCAAAGCCATGTAGATTTGTCAAATCCATGAGCTCACATAAAGGCACACAAGTATGCTTGTAAGTGACAAAAGCATGGTTTCAACAGCCTTTAGAGCAAACGTAGACAGCATGCAGCACATGGCAAGCAGAAACAGGCCTAAGCACATAGCAACTGCAAACCTTGTGGCCTCCCCAGGGAAACTTCATAGCTTTCTAGCAAGTTCCAAGACTAGCTCAGTAAAAAGGGCATGCGCAGTGCAGTATAAGGGTGAGACAGCAAAACCCAAGTCACGTCTTATTGTTAACTGTCATAATTGTGGTGCCAATCATGAGTCTAAAAGAGAGAAGTGCTTAGCATTTGGTCAGAATTACCACATGTAAAAAATGAATCATTTTCAAAAGTTTTGTAAATCATGCAAGCCTCATTCAGTTATTAAGAAAGGTCACTCAAAAAAGCAAGTTGATCATATAGAGAGCTGCAACCCTACTTCCTATATAGATGGTGTATCAGCAGTCAGTGAAAAGGTTAATGCAGTAGATTTGCTGGCAAAGAGCAAAGTGTTTTGTACTATCCTGATCAATGGTAAACTCACAGAGCTCAAAGTAGACACTAGTTCAAAGTGCAATGTCAGGTCAGCAGAAACATTTGCTAAAGTGAGAGGTGGTGAGCAACTTAATTTGGTCAATTTTGTGAAGCTTGTTGCTCATGGAGATGAAGAGATTCAAACCGAAGGCTCAGTAGTGCTTTCATGCTATTCGGCTGGGTACAGTTGCAGCTTGCAATTTTATGTAGTTAGTAGATATGTGCAGTCATTATTAGGTCTCAGAGACAGTTTGAGAATGAAACTGCTTTCTTTTACAAAAGAAGTCCATCATGTAAGCATATGTCCCAGTTCCAGCATCACTGATGCTATTCTCTAAGAACATGCTGATGTTTTTGACGACAAACTAGGCAAACTTGCAGTTGTGTACTCCATGGAAGTAGACCCAGAGGTCAGTCCAGTGGTCAGAGCAGCAAGGAGAGTTCCAATGGCTATGCAGGACAAAGTCAAGGTCCAGTTAGACAAAATGGTGCAGCAAGGTGTGATTTGTCCAGTGTCAGAACCAACTGAGCAGGTGTCTTCCATGGTAGCTGCTCATAAGAAAAATTCAGCTGAAATCAGAATATGCATTGACCCAAGACACTTGAACAAGGCATTAAAAATACCTTATCTTCCTATGCATACAGTTGAGGAGATTTCCACTCTCATGCAAAATGCCACTGTTCTTTCTGTCTTAGATGCAAAGAGTTAATTTTGGCAAGTAATGCTTGATAGCAAATCTTCATTACTGACTACATTCAGTACCCCATTTGGTAGATACAGATTCATCAGGATGTCATTTGGAATACATTCTGATAGGGAAGTCTTTCAGTGTGCAATGGAGCAAATTTTTTCAGTCTACACGTGCAATAATAGTTGATGATTTACTGGTTGGAGGCAATGGTGAAGCAGAACATGACAGAAACCTCAGGAAAGTTCTAGTCAGAGCACATGAAGTGAATTTAAAGCTCAGTCCTCTGAAATGTAAAGTCAGACTACCAGAAGTTACTTATGTAGGTCATTTATGTACCATTACAGGCTTATGACCAGACCCTTCTAAACAAGCAGCCATTATTGAGATGCCAGCTCCAGACAATATACAAGCTCTACAGCGTTTCCTTGGTGTGGTTAACTATTTGGAGAAATTTATCCCTGACTGTAGTGAGTTATCAGTGGCTTTAAGAGAGCTGAAACTCCAAAATGTTGCCTGGTCATGGTTAGAACAAGAAACAGCAAATTGCTGACCCATCTAAATTAAGGTGCTATGATGTCCACAAACCAGTAGTTCTTTCCTGTGATGCTTCAAAGTTCGGTCTTGGTGCAATTATTCTTCAAGATGGCAGACCTGTTGCCTATGTGTCTAGAACTCTTATCCAAACTGAGATGCAGTATGCTCAAATTGAGAAGGAAGTTTTGTCAATTATGTTCGCATGTTCGAAGTTTCATGATTATATTTATGGCCGAGCTATCCAAATAGAAACTGACCATCAACCTCTAGTCACTATTTTAATGAAGCTTATGCATTCAATTCCAGCAAAATTACAAAGAACGATGGTCAAATTGTAAAAGTATAATTTCAAAATGGTCTATACCAAAGGTAAACTTCTTTATCTGGCTGATACCTTATCCAGATCACCCAGAAATTCCACGGAACAGCTTGATGCAGAGAATTTTGACTTTGATGTCATGGAAGTGCATAATTTTTCTACCACAAGACTTGATGAGCTGAGAGATCATACAAAGATTGATCCAATTTTGCAAAAGCTCAACCACTTCATCAATGTAGGATGGCCGTCAAAGCAATCCTATGTACTGCCAGAAGTACAACCTTACTTTCCGTACAGAGATGAGATGCTGATGGAAGATGGTATTATTTTCAAAGGTCCAAAAGTTATTGTTCCTACCTCCTTACAATGTGAATACATTCAGATTTTCTATTGTGGTCACCCAGGTTCTGATTTTACCAAAAGAAGGGCGAGAGGACTAGTATTTTGGCCTTCTCTGTCGAAAGACATTGATAATGTGCTTTCTTCTTGTTCAGTGTGCAAAAGAGCCACTTTAGCTAAGCCAAATTTCTGAATTACCTTGGTCAACAGTAACCACTGACATACTTGAGTGGAACAGTCAGCATTACTTACTGTTGGTAGACTCTTATTCAAACTGGTTTGAGATCAGTTTGCTACCTAACCTAACATCCAGTGCTGTTATTATTAAGATGAAACATCATTTCTCAGTCCGTGGCAGTCCACACAAAATTATTTCTGACAACAGTTTTCAGTTTACCAGTCAATTGTTTCAGAGATTAGCAAAACAGTGTGACTTTATCCATGTTACTAGTAACTCTGCGTACCTACATCACACGGCCTTGCTGAACATGCAGTACAGCATGCAAAGCAATTATTAGAGAGGTCAAAGGGTGACAATACAGATAGCTTCTTGAATTTACTTAATCTCAGAAATATACCCTGTGACAACTTGCTCAAAGACTTCTATCTAGGCAAACTAGAACAACCTTGCCTATCAGTTCTAGTTTTCTGGTGCCAAATAATAAAAACAACAGAGCAATCAAAGCCCAACTTTTTAAGAAATGTTCTTCTCAGTAGTCCAGCTATGATAAAATGAGCAAAAGAAGGAGAGACAGTAAGGATGCAAATGGCAAAAGGCTTTGATCGAATTGGTCAAGTGAGAGGTATATGTACCAAGCCGAAATCCTATTTAGTGAAATCTGAGGGTATAGAGTACAGGAGAAACCGCAGACATATTCTTCCTGTATCAGAAATGATATCACAGCATGTGATACAGACTGTAAATCTCAGAGCAACCCTGACAATGTTCTTACCTAAGTACATGTCCAGTATCCATTCCCATTCCTGATGATGTCTTAGTTGTCCCCAAAGTTGAACATTCTTTGAAGACAGTCCCCATTGCTAGATCCAATTCTGACATTTATGTTACACGATCAGATTGTATTTCTAGACCTAGCATAAAATACACAGCAACCTGGACATGATTGTTTTATATGTGTCTAATTTTGTATGATTGCATGTCAAAGAATTAGTTCTGTATAGCTGCATGTCAAAAGATCATTCATGTAAACTGCATGTCATTGAATACTGTCATTTAGTGTATGACCTATTTCTCAAAGAGGGAGGATGTAGAACAGAGTGTATGTTGTAACTTTAAGAAGCATTTCCCGATGTAAGCATGTGCATATAAATACTGAGCATGTGCAGGCAGCAGTGCCATTTTGAGAGAACAGCCAGAGTGTTAACATGTATGAGTGTGGTAGTCAGTCTGTTTATAAGTTTATTTAAGTTTAAGTTACAAAGCCTCATTCCTGATGTGTTTGTGTGTCATAAAGCTGCTTGAACTGACCCAGAACCGCTTGTCAGTTTTATCCTGACCGGATGAGCAACACCTACCCTATCCCCATCCTTGAGTTTTCCATTTTTCATTACCTTTCTAATCTACTCCTCTTTTGTAAATCTTGCAAAAGGGGTTCTTCCCTTACAAAAAAAAGAAGTTTCTTTCCTCCCACCTTTTACACCTTATGGTTACTCTTTTTGTTGATCCCTACTTTTTGTTCTCCCCTTCTTACTTTCATGTTTACACCACCATTCCCTCCTTATTTATATGATGAACAGAGCTGGCACTTTGCTGTACACAAGTACACTGGTCTATCTGGTGACCACTATGTTGCTCTATTTTGTGCAGAATAAGTACAAGATGTATCTATGGGATGTTACTTTGCATATGTGAACACATATTGACTCAGTAAAGCTTGCCTGCCTATAGAGGTTTATAGGTATATGTTAGGCTAACAACCACCAGGGCTTTTATAATCCTAGCTGTGAAATCCAACCCAATTGTGTCCCTTGCATCATGGGCATTTATTAAGAGGGGGTATGTTAGTTAGGAAGTTTCTAGAGGTTATGTCTATGGGGTATGTTATTTTGGGCATTACCGTTTGTCTCTTGTCTATCAGGGACATAGGAGCCAGACCCAGAGTGTTGTGACACCCTTTGTGGTAGTCATTCTCCTGACTGTAGCACTAATTCAGCTATAAAAACAGTCTTGTGTTGTTTTTCAGTGTTAGTGATATGCCTGTTTTTAATGATGTGAGCCCTTGCTCAGACCGCTAGTTCTATTCACTGCTTAATACATGTCTGAATAGCTTTCTGGGATTCCACACAATGACCTTGAAAATTAGAGCTGCACTCCTGTCACTTGAGCAGCATTTGTCTAGAAAATGTAGTCTATGAATCATGAATGCCAGTATTTACATTGTCTCGTGCAGGATGCCGACCTTACGGTATCAAACTGATGGCACCTAAACCTTGGAGAAATACATAAGAGCATCATCATGTGATGCTACTACCATATGCTGCTCTGAAATATATTCAGAAGGCTTTCTAAGTCTACAGAACCAAAATCTGTGTAATACTTAAAGTGCCTATAAAGGCAATACATAGAGAATCCACATTTTTCTGCACCAAAGAAAAGTTCTTAAATCTTCTGCTAGCTGTGAGTGTCACTAAGCCAACATAAAGTCAGTAAACACCTGAAAATAATGTTTTATTGCAACCACAAGTTATCACACTGTCTTTGATTTGGTAGTTACATGATTTGTTTATTTAATGTCTTATCAGCTTTCCATTTTTTTCCTTACTTTTATTTTCATTTTATTGTATTATAATTATGATAATTTATTATTTACTGCAAATTACTGCAATATACCAGATAACGACTGTGATAAATATGCATATATAGACAGAGAGATAGATAGATGGATATATACATACACCTTATATCTATCTACATATAATTATTTATTTATTGATTTTGCTGACTGGGGTAGTCTGACTGGGCAGTGGTATCCCCTTTTCAGTGGAGGATGTGGGAGAAAAGCTCTGGTTACAAAATAGGCAGTTTTGTACAATATAGAAAAGTTAACTGAATGGCAGCTATATGAGAGAACATCTACAATCATAGAAACATAGGGTCATCATATATTAGTACATGAAACATTGAAATACACAGTGAGGTTTAAAATGTAATTTACAATTTTACTTTAATGGATAGAAGAAATGTGAAAGAAGAGGTGTGGGAAAAAGAATAGAAAGCTGAGAAAAGGTGATGAATGTGTGAGTAGCGTGTATATTTGTGAGCTGATAGAGATAGAGGAGGTGGCCCCACCTATTTTGACCTCCTGGGTCCTATCAGTGATCCAGTTGGCTGTCCAGTGGGTGATAAAGGGGTTTATACATAAATGAATGAGCTTGTCTATAATGCCTGAGAGGGATATTGCATCAAAAGTCTTGACCAGGTCTAGATAAACTGTGTTCACACCCCTCAAAAAAGTCCACCTTTACCTTCTCTTTGGTGACCCTTTAAAAAAAGTCCATCAGATTTAATACACATGACCTTCCTTTAACAAAACTGTACTGTGATGTGTCCAACATTTGCAGGTTACCTATGTCCTCCTGTCCATGACAATTCTTTCCAGGACCTTACATATGAGGCTGGTCAGACTTATGGGCCTGCAGTTACCCAGGTCACTGGTAGGACCTCTTTTTTGCAGGGGAATGTCTGTAGCCATCTTCCAAGGGCCAAAACCTGACTGTAGGCTCCAGTTAAAAGCGGATTCAAGTGGACCAGAGAGGTCATGTTTCTTGCTATTTATTAAGCATCCCAGGATGTTATCAGTTCTCATCAATGCACTTTTTTATGGCCTTGGAAAGTGCATTGATGATTTGTTCCTTAGTAATGGCTGGGGGGATTGTGGTATGCAGTATTCCCCTTGGACTATCGGGGGGGGGGGGGGAGTTGAGCTGAACTTGTTAGCCAAAAGGTTGGCAATGGCCTCCAGTTTAATTTCTCCAAGTCTTTTGGGTTTCTAATACCATGACAGGAATGGACCCATTCCTAAGTCAAAGTGTGATTAAAGTTCATGAAATTAGTATTGTTTCAATCTTTGATGTTAGCTAGAAGTGCTCTTTGCAGCACCTGCAATGTGGCCAGAATTGACTCCTTCTGCAATTCATGTATCAGTAACATATCTAAGTACAACTATAAATTCTTTTTTATAAGACCTATTGCTCTTACTACTATTGGAACTGTCTACATATTCTTCTTCCACATTGCCCTCATTTCTGCCTGTAAATTATTGTATTTTATGACTTTGTGCCTCTCTGTACATAAGACACTATAGTCATTGGGTGTAGCAATTTCAATGATCAATGCTACTTTTGTCTTCTTTTCATGGACTATATCTGGGTTTCCTGCATCTATTTTTTGAACTGTTGCAATGGGTGATCCCATGTGATATAAACTTCATCATTTTTTATAATGCTTTTTGGTCATGTTTGTAATGCTTCTCAGCTACTTCAAAATTATAATGTTTGCATAATTCCCACTGCAACAGTCTTGCCACATTATTATGCCTTTCAATATATAGTCCTTATGCCATTAGTATATCATACACAGCAACAAGATGTGCGACTGTTTCCAACTTTGTTTTACAAAATCTGCATTTGTCTTTTTCTCCCACATGTTCAATGGACTTTGTAAATCAGCAAGTATGTAGGCCACTCTCCTGGGCCGTCAATATTAACCTTTCATCATTTGGTTTAAATTCACCTCTCCTTAATCATTCCTGCACTCGATCCTGCACTCAGTCCTGATCAACATGAGGTTGTTCCAAGAGTTTTCTGTACTTGCAACTATATTTGTACATTTTATATATTTCTTGCCTTCTCATCTGATCCTTCACCTTATATTCTTTCTTTTGTTTTTTGACACATTCAGTTGTTGCTTGATTTTTATCTATTCTGGATTGATTTCCATTCTCGCTTGATACCAATATGCTTCTGCTAAACTATTATTTTTATTTATTTTTTTATTTATTGACATTTGTTAACTGGGTTAGTCCATCTGAGCCTAAACTAATTTGGGAAGTCATCTTAGACTTATTCTCCTCATATTTTAAAACTTTCACTATGTTTAGATCTTGTAGGGTCAGTAGATATGTATGCTGTCCTGTGATTGCAGACCTATACATGTAATTAATTTTGAGGAGACCCATACCTCCTACAGGAAGGAGAATATATAATTTGGTATACACTGTTTTTTATAAATTATTTGATAAGCATGAAGCATTTTTCTTGTTTTCCTGTCCAACTGATCCAATAGCTTTTGGAACCAGTCAAGCAAATTGGTTTATAGCTTGGACTTTGTTCCTAAATGTCAAAACTGTTTTCAGTATTAATTTTAGTCTTCTAAAGTATTCCTTGCTAAGTTTTATTTGCGTTTGTTCATGTTTTATTGTTCATCCTTCATTAGTTCCCAAATAGCTATAGACTCCCTCTTGTTCAAGTCCTTTTATATCACATTCCTGTCCCAGACTTATATTTTCTTGGTGCTGCAGCTTTCCTGCTTTAAAGGTATCAAGACTAAATGACATTCTTTTATAATCTTAGAAAGTTTTGACCACTTGTGGTTGCGTTTTCAGTTCCTCATCTGATGAACTATACAGTTTTAAATCATTCACAAAAAAAAAGATGAGAAGTCTTTACACTTTCTTGTTTTTTGGGAGCTAAATTGTAGCCATGACCTAATCTGATAAGTAGACAGTTTAATGGATTAAGGGCAAGACAATTAAGCAGCGGTTTCAAAGAGTCATCCTGGAATATCGTCTTTGAATATTTATCCCTGGAATAATAATTTGCCCATTATCCTGGCTTAACTGCAAGGAGGTTTGCCACTGTTTCACGGTCGCTGTAATGTAATCGATCACTGTAGGGTGTATCTTATGCATTTGTAAAAACTCTTTTATCCATGAATGTAGGTTGTTGTCAAATGCTTTTTTGTAGTCTATCCATGTCATACTTAGATTTCCCCCTTTTTACAGTTCCACATTATGACTTTATTTAACAACAAATCATCCTTTGTTCCATAGGACTTTCTTTTGTTACCCATTTTTCTATTGCCATAATTGAGGTTTCTTCTAAATGACTATAAATTCTGTCAGCATCAATTCCAGTGTATAGTTTATACATCACTGGAAGGCAAGTTATGTTTTTAGGATGGCTTGCAGGTTCGCTCTTAAGGAGGAGTATTGTTTTCCTGTTGTTAACCAGGTATGTATCTGTTTGGGGTGTGCATGTAAATAGTTCTTACTCATGGCTACATCTTCATGTAAAGATGTTAATACTTTTAGCCAGAAGTTAGGTACTGCATCTGGGCCTGGGATTTCCATTTAGGAGCTTTTCTTAATTTTCTTTCAATTTCTCTGGCTGTCACTTCATCACATATTATATCGTGTACATTTGAACTTTTTATTCTTTCTTTTACTTCTATTCATTTAGCATATTTGCTATGTTCCACAGATCTTCACTGATTTTTCTCCAAAATGTGTCTATTTATTTTATTTTGGTGGTGTTCCTTTAGCCTTGTTTACCGATTTGGTATAAAACTTTTTTGGGTCATCAATAAATTGCTTAATTTGTATTTTTCCTTTATATTTATCTGCATATCTTCTAAGTTATTCTGCCTGTGCTGATTTCTTTAGTTTATTATTTGCAATAGTGTACGATAGATCCTGATCTGTTCTGATATTGTGCATTGCTTTTATCATGTCTGTCTTTCTGAGTATTTTTGTTGATCTGTTCCCTCTTCTGTACTCTTCTAACAGTGACGCTTCTTGTCTTAATTGCTTTATAGTTTTCTTTATTTAGTAATTCCATGATGGTATTTGATTTCTCCCCTTCCTTTCCCTTACTGCCTTCTGTTTTTATGGTATGACTTTATCTGTTAGTAATGTAGTTGTACAGTAATCTCCTATTTACTTTTGTTATATTGCATGAATTTCTATCAACAGTCCTGATAAATGTCATCATTTGTTTTATCAAACTTCCAACATTTTGCATCTTATTAACTTCCTGCAGTCTATTTCTTTCATTGATCTTAATATGTCTAGCCATCCCTCTTAAATCAAGCAACTCTTACCTTAGATCATTTTCTTCTAAACTAAGGGCACATTCTTTGTTCTCCATTTCCTGTTGGCATTCTACAGAAGATTCCATTGCATCTTCCTGTGCCACATTCTCTTCAGTTTCCTCCTATATCATCCATAGCTCTTTCATATGAGACATCACTGGCCTATCACTCCACAACACTGACTGTGTCAAAGTTGCCGCAGTTTCCTTTTCTTTCCATTGTTGAGCAGCTCCAACTGAACTTTGATACTGGTTTCTACTGAAGGCTCCAAAGTATCTTCATATGGCAACTGATCAGATGTTTCCTGCTGCACTGATTTCTCCATAATTTGGGGACTCATTTTTCTATCCTGCTGTACTGTTATCAGATTTAGACTTTCTACCCTATCCTGCACTTCACAGGTAATCCATAACCTTAGTTTCTGTTTCTTTAGCTTTCCCATTACCAATCCTCCTTTCTACTGTCACTCTTTATTTTTTTTATTTTTGTATTGTGAACTTTTCCACATCTGGATGGATTTGCCTGTATTTCTCTTCAAATATCTTTGGTGCTGCTCTTTGTGCACTGATTAGCTTTGCTTTTACCTTTGCATAAATATTGCACCATATTAAATCTCTTTTTCTTTCCCATGTCCATATTTCTTCTTCAGATATCTCTTTCTCCTCTTGTTTCTCCTTACTTGGAGGATTAATTCTTCCATCATGCTATCATATAACCTTTGTTAACCTTTCATAGGTTCATAGGTGTGTACTAGGCTAATGGCCCTGGAGGCTTTACAAGCCTAGCCCATAGGATTACCCTGGCATCATGGCATCTGACTTTAGTTCCCAGTGCCTCTGTTGAGTAGAGCCACTGGAGTGATCCCTGGGGTGAATTTTCTATTTCCCATCTGCTCATCAAGATTTCTCTTGAATTGGGCCAGTAAGGTGCTCTGTTTGACATGTATGGGAAGTCTATTCCATAGCATGGATAGTCTCTGGGTTATGAACCTGTCCTTCCAGCACGTTCTGTTGATTGTGGTAATGAGGTTGAGGTCTCTGGAGCATGTGTTGCGGAGGGATTTGGATTTCTTTAGATGTAGCATTTCTAACAGAGCTGGGTCAGACATGGCTTTGTAAGTCAAGCAGAGATTGCGTCTAAGTAGGCGATAGGAGACAGAGAATAGTTGGAGTTTTTTGAGTCTGTCCATATAGGACAAGTGTTTAAGGCCTAGGATCCTCTTTGTGAGGTACTTTTGTGGCCTCTCCAATTGTTGCAGGTGTCTAGTGAAGTACATGCCAAATAGGGCATTGTACTCGATGATTGGCCTAATGAGGGAAGAAGAGAGGGAGACAATGACCTCTTTCTTCCTGGATGCAAAACCCTTAGTAATGAGATATGCCACATAGAAGGACATGCTGACCACAGTGGCAATGTGGTGGTCTAAAGAGAGGTTGCTGTCAACCTGTGTTCCCAGATCTCTTATAACACCTTCTGTATTCAGGAGACTACAAATGATGTGGTAATTCATGGGAACTGGGTTTTTCCCAAAGGGGATGATGACACATTTTTTGGCATTGAGCTTAAGGCCATGGTTCTGACACCAGTCACTGGTCTCAGTGTGGCCTTTCTATAGGATGTCAACATCACTTAGGGAGTTAATAATGGCTCCCAACTTGCAATCTTCTGCGAACTTTGTCAGCCAGAGTCCCTTCGTGTTGGCCTGGACTTCAGAGAAGTAGATACCAAACAGGAGAGGACCCAGGAACAATCCCTGTGGGACTCCACTCGTGACTGGTTGGCAGTCTGACTTGGAGTCAGCAGCTTTCACACTGTGGGTTCTATCTGTGAGCCAGTTTGCAACCTACCTAGTGATATAGGGGTTGATGCCTAGCTTAGTAAGTTTTTCTATGATTCCTGAGTAGGGAATGGTATCAAAGGCTTTGGCCAGATCAAGGTAGGCTGTATGAACCACCTAGTCTTCATCCACATCTCTAGTGATTGACTCAAAGAAGTCAACCAAGTTGAGCAGGCATGATCTACCCTTCACAAAACCAAACTGTGTTGGATCCTTGTTCATTAGGTCCATGATGATGTGTTCCATAGCTTTGTATATCAGACTCATCAGGCTAATGGGGCAATAGTTCCCAGGATCTGTAGTTGCTCCTCCTTTGTGGAGAGGGATGACTATAGCAGTATCCCATTTGGTAGGGACAAACCCTGAGGTGAGGCTGTGATTGAACAGGGCACACAGATGAGATGCCAGTTCACTCTGTAGTTCATGTAGAACACAGCCAGGGATATTGTCAGGTCCCATAGAATCTGTATTCTTGGCCGTGAACAGTGCTGTTTTAACCTGTACAGCAGTAATACTGGGTGCCTGGCAATCTACTGGTATTGTGATTGGTCCTTTTGGGGGGAGGGGTAAAGTTGGCACTGAATCTGTCAGCCAGTATATTGGCACTATCTGTTGGCTCGGTATAGGTGATACCATTGTGCAGTAGCTCAGAGCAAATCTGAGTATTGCCGTGGAGATTCTTTACATGACTATAGAAGGCCTTGTGGTTGTCTTTACTATCTACTGCAATTCTGTTTTCATAGCTAGCTTTAGAGGATTTGATGAGGGATCTCAACTTTTTGTTGAGGCTGATAAGGGAGTTTTTCCAGTCTTGGGACTTTACCTTATTCCGCATCAGTTTCTTCCTTCTGTTGTAGAGTTTGTTTATGGCAGGGGACCACCAGATTGGCTTCCTTTTTTTAGAGAAGAGTGTCTTGGTTCTATTGGGTATGGTGAGAGCCATGCATTTGTGTACGTGTTCATACAGTGCATTGGTGTATGATTCTGCGGTCATGCAACTATTCTTCATTTGCATGGGTGCTGTGAAGTTAGCTACCTCTCTTTTTAGGAGCCCAAAGTTAGCTTTAGAGAAGTTTTTCATGGTGGTTACCTTTGTGGGGGTGGAGGGGGGTGGGATGGGATGTGGATTTCCAAGGTGATTAGTTTGTGGTTGGATATAATCAGGGAGGAGTTGACTACTGGTGTAGAGCAATGGTTGCCCATGTTAGTAATGGCCAGGTCAGGGATGTTGCTACCTCTAGTGGGGGTAAGAATGAGCTGGTCCAGGGCATTGAAAGTAATGAATTCCAGGAAACATTGGGCAAGTGTATTGGTACATGAGTGGTTTTCCCAATTAATGAAGGGGTAGTTGAAGTCACCCAGTATGAGAATGTTAGGTTGGACCCTAATATTCTCCAGGGTGCTTAGAAACGTGGAGTGTGAATCTTGGGTCATGGTTGGGGACCTATAACAGGCTATGACCTGAATTGCTGTCTTATCCAATGTTAGCTGCACCTAAAGTATCTCTGATGCATTATGTTGGGCTACCAGTCTGGAGGTGTGTGCATCCTTTATGAATATGGAAACACCACCGCCTTTGGAGCTTTGGTCCAAGTTCTGGGACCAAAAGGTGTGGAATGAGCTATAGCCTGATAGTGCAGGGGTGCTTTCTGCTGCCTTGAACCAGGTCTTTGTTACAGCACAAATGTCAATATTTTCCATTTTAAGGAGTGCTTCGAGCAAGTGCATTTTGAGATTTAGACTTCTAGCATTGGGCAGCATGACCCTCCGATTGCATTTGTTTGTAGGTGTTATGGTGGTAATTTGGTCTTAGGAACACCACCTAAAAAAGGCACTATAGGGGTGGCAAGAGCCTTGGCCAGTATCCAGAAGCCCGAGGTGGGGGACAGATGCTGACCATCTCTGGC